>NC_072774.1:28606268-28701062 GCF_022539595.1 Amphiprion ocellaris
AACAAAGGTACATATGGGTGTTTTTCATTATCTTGTGCACTTCAATAATGAAAGTAAAAGTTGAAATACACACAGGCCTCGTATAGGAAGGTGAGGGAGGAAATCATGGCAAGGCATGCATTTTTTTTTTAACTGAGAGGGGGGATGGGTGGCTTTCAGATTGTCCCTCCTCCCTCTTCCTCTGTCTTTTTTTTTTTTTCCTTTTCCCTCTCATCTTTGTTCAAGGGCTGCCTGGCTCAAACAAGCTGCTCCTGCACACTGAACTACAAGAAATGAGTCAAAAGTGGCAAGAAAAAAGTCAGATGGACATTGTTACTGATGGGGAGTTACTGTGTTTACTTGACACACTGTCTATTATTATGGTGTGGTGGTGGTGTGACCATGTGTGTGTGTGAGAAAGAGAGCGAAAGAATACGAGTGTGTCTGTGTGTATGCGCATGGGAACGAGTGGGTGTGGTGTCAGGGGAGTTGCAGTAAAGTGGACATAAAAGGATGAACAAAAACATACTCATTTAACTTATGTTTCACATGTTTGGAATATTTAAATAACAACGAAAAGCAAAAACATTCCTGCTTTATTGCTGTGCTTCATCATTCTTGTAATTTCTATTCCTTTTTGCACTCACATTCTAATTTTCTCCTTGCTAAGTCCTCCTATGATCTCTTGCCGCAATGAATAATGAATAAAAGACTCAGGAAAACATTGATCATCTTCATCATCATCTCCTTTTTTCCTCGTCTCCTTCACCTCTTTCATCACTATACTGCAGGAGGGCTCTGGTGTATGTCTTGGGTTTAATGACCACTGATGACGCACAAACACAATTTCCAACTCCATCTATATGCTGTGGGTAGGCAGGGACACACAAAGCTCCTCTCTGAAAAACTCTCTCTCTCCGTCTGCCTCACAAAGCCTGCATGCCTCTCATTTGTAAATCACTTAAAAGCATGACAAATGTGCATTGGAAGTTTCAGAGCGTCCCTCTTGAAAGCATTTGCAAGTCTCTCATTCACACCCACTTCTCTGATACACAACCGCATTGTGCTTGCTAGACATATAGCTTGGCACTACACGCATGGTCATTGTGGCTTAATTGGTATCAGTTTGAAACTGTAACAGAAATATTTACTGTAATGAAAAGGTGATTTGCAGCGTGTGAGTCTTATCTTTGCATTTGCTTCGAAGGGAATAATGAGATACGCCGAAAAATGACGGAGGCAGGTCAGTGGCTGATTACATTCAGTGTGCCTAGCAGCTGAAAAGAAAGGAGTTTTGTAGTTGCGAAATGATTTGAGAGCGGCGAGAATGTTGAACCGAAATCCAAAACAAAGGAGTCTTGTCCCACAACACTAATCCCAGCAGAACATTTCTACCATAGACTGGGAATTACTGTGTATTTCAATCATGTGATGGGCCATCAAGCAGGGGGTTTACAGCAGTTTCTTGTGTGTTTGGTTTTGAATGTAATCTAAGCTGATGGGCAGTGGCTAGGAATTTATATTGCCACAACAGTATTTTACAGTTTGGGCTCTGAATGAAACATACTGTATTCCAGCAAGTTAACACATCATCTTGTTTATACAAATTATAGGGGAAAAGAAAAGAATCGTAACCTTGCTCTATTACTACAAGTGGGAAGATTGTGAATAGGCCAGTAAGGGGTCAGCAACAAAAACTCCTATCCTACATTAAGAAGATTACTATCAATGCAGTCACTCCTGTGGGAAACTATTTTTAAATACTGTAAATCTACAATAAAACAAAAAGTTTCAAGGTCTTCACAAACTATAAAGATTCTTCACTGCCTCACCACAACAGTACAATCATGAGAATCCAACATAAAGTGGTTGAAATGTTATGGTGTAGAACTTTAAAATACGTGTGCAGAATCCACTCATACTTGACAATAAGACTATAGTACAATAAAGTAGATTTTGGTATCACTGCTGTAGTTTATTTACTGTGAGTTATACTCTTGGGTGGTATGGCCTGCTTTAGCCACCAGAAGGATCTGTCATTGGTATGATTTCATATACAAGGCAATACTTGGACTACTGCCCACCTACATTTGCTCCTTAACTGCACAGAAAAGTTCTGATCTTCACTCTCTCCATTCACAAGATCATTTGTTGCTTTCTGTTCCATATGCCTGTACTAAATTGTGAAAAAAGGCTTTTGTTTATGCTGCACCTTTTGCATGGAATGTGTTGCAGAAACACTGGAAAATGACTTAATCTCCTTGAACACTTTTAAATCCAAACTGCAAGTTCTTGAGGTTGACTCCGCAACTTGTTTGACATAATTTGCTTGTAAATTTAATCTTTTTATTTTGGACAATAAAAACACACAGGTTTTTAGTCTTGTGTTTGTGGATTCAGAACTTCTGACAAGAAAAATATAAATGATTATACTGAGTGAATGACATTAAATATGAACAACTCAAGCACTACTCAAGTAATGTTCTAATTTACCACTTTGTGCCATTTTATTTCCTTGAGTATCTCAATTTTGATGCTACCTTACAGTTTTACTTCACTACACTTCAAAGGAGAATACAGCTATGATAATTATCTACTTTACAGCTGTACTTTATAGTCACTTTAAAAAGCACTGGGTCTAGTTGGGGCCCTATGATGAGTTTCAAATTCCTTTTTTTCCAGCTCCACCCAAAAGATATTTACCCTTGAAACTGTCTCAAAAGATTTCAGTGAGATAGGTTTATGATCCAAAGAGGGAGAGTAAAAAAATAATAACATTCAAATCTCAAAAAGAAAAACATATTGTGAATAGGAAAGTTTTTTATTTTCTTTTTCTCTACCCCATTAATCATCTCCTGACCCCTCAGATTTAGCTTGTGACTCTTAAGCTGGGAACTCTTGGACTAAACTGCATAGCTGTATACAATAGATGATAGCAGCTTCACCTCCACAAGCTACAGCAGTATACACATTTTGAAACAATAATATAATACCTACACATGTTTATCAACTGCAGGGGCCATTATACTTGACAACAAGCCCTTTTTTATTCTTCAAGTACATAATACTAATGCTGTTTTACTGATGCAAGTATTTCACATTACAGTAAGAGCATTTAGACAAACAAATTATGCTTGTTCAACTGGTACACGTCTCATAGGAAGAGAGATTCTGCGCTAACACTGCTTTTGTCAACAGTTTTAGCTGTTTTACCACTGGCGGGGAGACAAGTCTGGCAAATTTAATCATAGTATGACATATGATTAAAAATAACTAACCATGTACTTTCAGAACAATGCTAGCTGTCAACAGTGACTGAATGAATGACTATCTGCCGAGAGCCTAGACAGTTATTATAGACACAAGATGAGATTTCAGTGCCAGTTCTTGCGTCATGTGCAACACGCCGACTAAGCTGACTCCTAAAAGGCTGAACCAGGTTTTGGTCACAGGTAGTGGATCATCTCTACTTTATGGCTGTAACTGGAATGAAAAACACGTAGAGTTGTTTTCAAGTCTTGTCTCGGTTGTCAGATGTCTCATTCCTCTCACAAGTAGTTTCATCATCAAAGCTGCTGTAAATACTTCCTGTGACAGTCAAACTGACATGGCCTCGATGTTTATTAGTGGCTGAACAACAAGGAATGTCCATTGCATTTCTACTCAGTGTATCTAGTTTATGAACAGTTAAAGCTTCAGGTTATTTATCAGTAAGCATTTGCAAATTCATTTTCATTTTTCTTCGCTGAATCCCCTGCCGACACTGTCAGTATAGCTTTGGGGGAATCTCAAACCAAATGAAACAAAGAACTAGAACTATGGGTTACCAAACAAATGTGCTGCCAAGCAATTGTTGCCATCCTAACATAGAAACCCTGACAAAAATATAACACATTGCCCATAGAGGAATCATGGTGTAGTGCCACTTACTGTGGTGTAAAACTCCCCCAGCACATCCACTGCTTATGTGGTGTGCATCTTATTCTCATGAGCCATTGAGGAGTGTGAGCTCCTGCTTCCACATCACCTTTTTAGTGTTATCTCCATCTTGATGCGACATTTAAACACCCGACGTTAATGGTTTATGTGTAAAATGAGTCACATTCTCCTTGAAATCAACTTGCAAACTGACAAGGAAATGAGAGGCTGAGAGACAATTTGGTCAGATCTATGCACTGTTTGAAGAGGAGCAGCAGCTCTTACGCTGTACACCTGACAATTTAAACTGATACAGCTATCACATCATCACGATTCACCCATAAATATGCTGCAATGAAAAATGAATGAGGTATACTTTGTCAAAGGATAAATTATTTATCCCTGCACAAGGTTTCAACACCTCCATTAAGCGTCTGGTCACTCCCTGCAGCGGTGTGTAACGCTGTTATCTATTCGTCTCCACACAGCGAAAGCATTTCACAGCACATCAAAGTTTTTAGCTGTCGTCCTCGGCTCCCTTTATTTCTGCACTTTGGTGTTTTTGTCCCCTCAAATGTGCACACATAATACACATGAGCACACCTCTGCTTCCCACACCCACACTACCCCACTTGTGTCTTTGTATGAGACCCCTGCCTCATCCCTATTGTCATGTTAATTACCTGTTTGCTCTGTTTTGCAGGAGCTCCCCATCCATCAAAGCGTCTCCCAGCTTTTCATCTCACACAGTGCATCTCTACCTGTAATTAGGTTTGGGTGAGGGAGAAGATGGATTTTGTTAGCACCATGCAGAGGGAAAAGAAGACATTAGGTAGTCTCCATGGCTGTTCTGAGACCAGCCTTTAATGGTGTCTAATTGATCTGAGCTGTCATGGGGCCAGGGCTCCATGTGGTAGGAAGCTGATTATCCTTATGTGTCATCCTCAGTGCATGAGCATTAGCTCGGCATTCTGGCTTTTTACAGCGTGAAAAGGTGGGTGCATGCAAGTGTGCATCTGTGTAAGAAAATATAACTATTAATTGCAAAACATGGGGGATGGGATCATGTTTGTGCTTTTGTCTGTATATGCATCGCATTCAGGCAATAACAAATGAATGCATTACTGTGTGTACAAAGAATAACTAGTGTGTGTGTGTGTTTTTACAAGTGTGTACACATGTTTGTGTTTATAGGGGCAAAGGAGAAGGAGAGGCTGCGCTTCGGTCAGAATAATTTAACATCCAGATGTGCGGAAGCCGGGGGGAAATCGATACAGATGATGGTTCCCAAGCAGGTGATGAGCATACTGTCATAATGTAGTGAGGATGGAGATGTATTAATATTTAACAGTGATATAGACTGAACAGATGGGTGTTGATAAAAACGCTGAGGAGTGTGAGGATGAGTTTATATCAAGGACAGATCATCACAGGACAGGGTGTTATATCAATCAGAAAAACTTCAAATCATAATTAGGAGTAACTGACGATACCATCATTTGGTGACTACAATTCAGGTGACAGTGCAATTATAGAGTATGCACAGAGTATCAAGAAAATACTTATTGGAACAATTTTGGAGGGACCTGGATATGAATTACACTGTAAGTGCTTCTAAGAGTACTTGTTTAATAATGAGGTTGATACAGAAAGGTCATTATTTGCACACACAAACATCCATCTATTATATATGCACCACTTAATCCTCATTAGGGTCGCGAGGTGGTTGGAGTCTATCCCAGCTGACTTCAGGTGTAGACAGGGGACACCCTGGACAGGTCACACACAAAAAGATATTTTAAATATCTTTTCTTACGTTTTTGTTAATACAAGAACATTGCATTTGGACTGTGATTAAGGATATGGTTTTATATATGCTAGAACCATAAAAAAGTTAATTGTTTTCTAGGTTATATTTATTTCAAAATGATCATTATATAGTGGAAAACAAAGAGTCTCATTGTTCTGTTGTTTTTTCTTTAGTTACAATATAGTCACAAAGTATGAAGACTGCAAAATGCGGTGGTTGACCCCCTTTTCTATACAATTGTAACGTAGTTACAGGAAGTAGTAAAGTTTTTTGTTACTAAGTTTGGCTCAATTTCCTGTTGTTGTGAAAGGAAATATAGGCAAAGCATGATGTACCCTGTTGTCATTATGTAATATGTTCCGTGTACTTAATTAAAAAGGACTTACAGTGTAAGTAACCTACCTCCACCCAACTTAAAATGCAAATTTGTCACCCCCTTGTTTGCTGTACATCTTCACTTGTGGTAATTGTTACTCAGTAAAAATTTCATTGCTATTGCATATGTACAACACACTAATACTGTAGCTAACATAAACTGTAATCTACCCATTATCATATTTTCATCATGAGCTTGTTGGTGAAACAATTTGATTACACTGGTGACTTAATTTCAAGCACGTGATCAGAAGCTCCTATCATTTCCAATACCTGCATATGATGTTGACACGGGTGTATGTATGGAAGGAGAGAATTTGAAAATAATTCTCTGGTTGTGTTTACTTCCTCATGTTATGTACTGTGGGGACGTCCATGCTGCTCTGCTGACCTTCAGCATGAAATGAAAAGTGTCTGATGCCTCTGGTGTGTTTGGAGGGGCTTTCTCTTTTCCGAAGATGGACAGCCATGCATTATTGATTACAAAACACTCCTGCGATGCTATTTCATCTTTCTAGCACAGCTGACCGTGAATTGAGCTATATTTTAGAGTCGCTGAGACCCGCTTTCTATCAGCACATGTACCTTTCGTATTTATTTATTTTTTTTGGTGCATGTAATGCCACCCCCTACCCACCACCCCCATCCCTATAACACCAAGTGGGAGGATAAATATGCAGAAACAACTCCCTTATCTTCTCCACCTCCCTCTCACACAGTGCACTGACAGAGAACTGCACAAGACAAAAGGCAAATGTAGGCAGAGACAAATCAGCGTGGTGCAATGGGAAGTTGAAATACAATCTAATTTTTAGCACACCAGCTGTGCCACATATAACAGCATTTATTTAACATTATTTTGAACACTGCATGTGTAAAAAAAAATAAGTAGTTATTAAAACATATATCTGCACCAGTTGGGCCCATTGTGTACATAAGCATATTTTACACTAATGTTTGTAGCGTGTACATATTGCACAATCTGTACATATGAAGTATATTTGCTCTTTTTCGAGCATGCATTCTCATATACATGCATACTGTTTGCTGATTTTTGTAACACTGTGTTCTGCTGGTGTTATTTTGCACAACCTGTGTGCTGATAGCAACATTTCATCTTATGAATTCTAGTGTTTCAGCTACTGGCTGAGAGATTGTAAATATTCAGTTCGATGAATTCTTATCAATATTCCATATGTTTCTACCTCTGACTGCCATTTGTAGCTGCAGACTTTCAACAATCATTAAGGGTTCATTTGGTTATTTTAAATGTGAATGCTTTATGATTACAAACAGCAAAAATAAATAAATAATATTTTGCATGCCTCTTTACAAAAGCAGAGAACCAGTCGTCCGGAGAGTGTGCTGAGCAATAGGCTTACCTCCCTGGTCCCCTGTTGAGGATGGTCACAGGGGAGGACGCCCATGGTGACCGTGGCTGTCAGATGCTGTTTCCATGATGCCAAAGAATGATTGGTTTCATGGATCCGGACAGTGCTCTCTGACAGCACAGGGGGAGACTCGGCCACACCTGGGAGAAGAAGCAGTGGCAGGATGTGAAATGTTACTGAACAAGGTCGTTGCAAGGGTCACAGTGCGTCCTGTCACCCATCTCCCCCCCGTCATCGAGGAATTTACAGCCAGGCCTCGTGCTACATATGGAGAATATTGGGTCTGAATTTATCCTTTGTTTAAGTCTGACTTGCTCTTTGTCTCTGCATGAGCTGGTGGTGAATTAGCAGACAACAATGTCCTGGTTTAAAAAAAGTCATCAGCAAGGTTACCATTCAGACAGCTGATGTTTCTGTGAATAGTCTGATGTCATTAAAGTGCACTGCAGCTATTGACTGCTAAGAAATCAAGGAATTAATCTTTAATTGCATGGGAGTTTTTCACAAGATACCTCACCTGCAGCGTGCTGCAAACAAGCACCACATTTTCAAGTCTGACTCATGTCTAGCCTCGTCAGTGGAAAAGTATCATTGATGTCACTGTTGTAGGTGAGGCTTGTTAGCACGAATGACAAGGCTAGTGATAGGACTCAGCAACAGCAGCTCCATCACTTTCTTCCCTTCTCAGCATGTTTTTCACAACATGAGTTCAGCACATCTCCCAGAGAGGTGGGCTTCCTGACAATCCCACTCCCAGAGCCCATGACAATTTTAATGATTGATCACTCTCCTTTTGACTGCGGTGAGAGGGAGGAGAGCAGACCGCAGTGCAAAAAGAAGAAAAAAAGAACAGGGAAATGGAGGAAAGAGGGGCGTGGACTATCCCACAAGGTCAGAGTGATGTCCAGTCTTTTGTTTTCAGTGGTGAGATCAGTGGCCTGTGCAGCCGCGAGGGGACACGCAGAGAAACTGGCGGCCTGGCAGGAACAGATGTTCTTACACAATGAACATGCACTTGGTTGGTTCCTTATTCACTAAAAGTCAAGGGGCTGACTTCCCCCCTCGTTGGAAACAAAGATAAATACAGGCGAGAGTCGTGGCTTTCCACCTGTAGGCCTATCGTAGGGAAAAATGTTGCTGAGACAATCAGGCTCATATAGTATGATTTACGTCCTGCTAAAGATACATCTACACAACAGATGGGCATCTATTTATGGTCGAGATGATATGTTAAATTTGCATTAGTGTGTGTATGAGTGTTGTTAAGATTGTTACTATACTACAAGCAGCTACAGTACATGTGCTTTATTTAGCATGTAGCAAGTTCCCTGATTTTCTATTTCTATGACACCTAAAGTCTCCTGAAAGGATATGAAGCCCACGCAGGAATTATTTATACTTGTTCACTAAGCTAATAGATTCAATCAGATTCTACATTTCCCCCCATGTTTGGGTTTCAGCCACTCAGAACATCCATATTCTTGTGTTTTTTCCTCATTTTACTACACAGCTCTGCTTCCTAGTGCAGAGTTCATGATCACGTGAGCCGAAAACATGAGTTCTACTGGCTTCCTGTCATTGTGGATGAATCAAAGTGCTGCTATCCATACCAACAACGGATTATAAACACACAAAGCAAGTGAGACACGGCTCTTACCTAAGCCAGCCTGTGAATATTTGCATGGGTGTGTTCTGCCTGTCTTTTAGCTAGTAGTGAGTTGAGAATGTAAAGCTTAAATACTGGGCAGGATATTCACCAAGTGGACACACCAAGTCAATCAGATCCTGAAGACATCTGAGTGAAACACACACTTTCAGGCATTTGAGATCAGTAGTGTGGTTTCATCAGCACAATCAGTTTGTTGGTATCCCCAGGACTATTGGCCCATAAATGATCAAAGCTGTTCATAACTCATTGCCTCCCTCTGCTGGTGTTAATGGACAGTAAAGTCATTTTGCCATCTGCCTCTCTCACCCTGTTGAAAAATCAATAGGATATTGTCTATGGCACTCTGCTGTGAGTTCAAAACTACCATATCACACTTTATGATGGTTTTATGCCTCATACTCTAAAGGGACTTCAACTTTGTCAGTGCTTACAGTGGCCTCATCATACAGCATTTAATGGAAGCTTTATAACCTGTGGTATCAGTAATATTACACTAATCTCTGTACAGACACTTCATCTGTCAGTGGCAATCAATATTTCATATACTAGGTGTGCTTTCTTGGCGATGATACTAGAATTTCCAAGACGTATTTCTGTAGTTCTTATTCAGAGATATATAGTTATTATTCCATAACTATGTTACTTTTTAAAAAAAACACAACAGTCAGTACATTGGTAATTTTCCTTAATTTTTATTTTTCATTTGGTTATCAAATGACAATGACACTGTCAAAAAATGTTTATGCGCAAATATCGCCATTTTAAATTTTATTATTATTACATTTTTTCTTACATTATAGTGGAATCATCATACAGTATTTAATGGCAGTTTAGACCCTATGGTATCAGTAATACTATGCTAATATCCATATAGACAATCTGTCAGTTGCAATCGATATTCCATACACTAGTTGTGCTTTCCCGACTATAATACTTACATTTTCAATAAAGATTTTTGTAATGCTTATTTTAAAGTATATTATCCCTTAATTATATTATGTTTAAAAAAGACACAACAGTCAGTACTGTAGTAATTTCCCCTATTTATTATTTTTTTTAATTTGGGTATCAATGACAGCATAGGCTGGGGATTATGTTTATGTGTCAGTATGGACATTAAAAAATAAATCTATTATTATTTTTACATTTTTGCTTACATTATAGTGACCTCGTCATACAGTACTTTATGGTAGTTTTATATCCTATGGTATCAGCAACATTACACTAATCTCTGTACAGATACTTAATCAGTCAGTGGCAATCAAAATTTTATATACTAGCTGTGCTTTCTCAACCATTACCCTAGAATTTCTGCATTTTTTAATTGGAAGTATATTATTCCTTAACTATATGACTTTTCAAAAATACACAACAGTCAATACATTTGTATTTCCCTTGATTTTAGTCTTTCATTTGGGTATCAAATGACAACGACATAGGCTCAAGAGTATGTTTATGCCAATATCTCCATTTTTTAATTTTAATAGTTGTTACATTTTTGCTTACACTAATAATGGCCTCATCATACAGTACTTTATGGCAATTTTGAATCCTATGTTATCAGTAATATTACACTAATCTCTGTACAGATACTCAGTCTGTCAGTGGCAATCAATATTTCATGTTCTAGGTGTGCTTCCTGGGCTGTAATACTAGAATTTCCTGTAAGTATTTCTGTGGTGCTTATTAAAATGTATTGTTTTACTTTTTAGATAATTAAAAAAAAACATTTTGAACAGCTACTTTAATTCTCTGTTCTCGGATTGCAAGCTTTATTGATATTATTATTTATTTTCGTTCTCTTCCACTTTTTGGACATGTTCACTTTAATTATTTACCACTGACAACCTGTTGAATGTATTTTCTCGACGTGTTCGACGTCGATGCGAGCATGACTGGCACCAACAGTGTTTTAGTGTCCGTACCGTAAATATTTTAAATCATTTGTAATTCCAAATAACAAAGTAGTGTTCTCCCCATCAGTAAAATAACAAACGCGGTGCTTTCTGTGTACCTGAAGCTGCAGGTACAGCGAACCAGACGGTAGGTGTCTCCCTTGTCCGCGCCGCTACGCTGTGTGTGTCTTCATGGGGGCTCTACTGTCTGCAGATGACCGAGTCGCCATTTTGAAAAGCAAATCGTTCACAGCACACCCGCCCTGAGTACTGGAACTATGCCGCGGGGCCGGCCTCGCAAACTGAGAGTTAAAAGCAGCGACGAAACAGGTAACAAGTTCCAAAATGCAAGGAATAAAAATACAGATTATGGGCTATCCAAATAACCCGCTATTATTTTGCCAAACATCTCCGCAGCTTATATAATAACACTTGAATGTAGTGTATATAGTCCCCGGATATAGTATTGCGAGTGGGCTTTGCTTTGTACGGCGAAGGAGTGATCGAGGCGGAATGATATTAATAACATTTCGGTGGCTCTTCTTATTGGCTTCCAGTCTAAATTGGTGTCCATGAGGAGCGGAGCGCTGGTGTCATGTGGCGCCAGTTAATGTGCGCTTTTTTTACATATAGTGTTTATTTATTAGCATTTCCTTGTTAGCGTGTTGTTGCTAACTAGCCCGCTTCGCTACCGTTAGCTTCCCGGCTAGCACGCTAAAATATTGCCCATTGTTATTTTGGATTCCGTGCTGCGCTGCAGCGATGCTGTCCAGCTGCTGATGGATCCGTCGGAACAAGTTGTCACAGTCACGAAATGACACGACTTAAAGAACCGTTGAAGTGTGTCGTCTTATTGCATTGATTTCTGCATTTTGATATGATCGGAACACAGTGTTTGGCAGACTTAGCACGACACGTTAGCAGCATAACTTAGATGGTACTTCACCACGTGACTCCGCTTATTAATGTAAACCAGTTTATTACAAACCTTAAATGATGCTAAAAAGGAAGATCGGATTATTTTTCTATAAACTATGCACGTACTGTCCGAATACTAGCTTTGATAGTGGCAGCCAAGATGGGTGTGTGGTAGCAAACTGTTGAATATCAAGTTGAGTCTCCCAGACAGGTTCACAGGCAGACATTGTCAATCTAATTCATGATTCTTTGCATAGGACTGTAAATAAATTAATATGCAACTGTCACATGGGCAAGCCAAAATAGAGTGAAACCGCTATAATAATTTCATTGTTTTCTTGTTCTCCAATGTAATAAAAACTAGTTTTTATCATCATCTGGTGCTACTTAGGTGGTCTGGACAGAATATAGACATGCTGTTGTGTATATAAAAACACTGTTCTAATGATGACTTCTGGTTTAGGGTTTTTTTTCCCCAAACAAAGCCAGTGAACATAGCATCCATGTGAGGCTAGTGACCATTTCTACTTCAGTTATTTGTCACAAGAGGCCTCTTAAACCACATTAAGGAACTCAAGTGTCACCTGCTGTGCTTCCCACCAGATGCAGGTTCCAGTGAAAACAAGGCTGAAAGTTTCAGCGATGGAGAGCTCAAGGATAAGAAGTGCACTATCTGCTCCCAGATCTTCACCACTGAGAGCCAGCTGCAGAAGCATCTCCGTGAACATGAGGTCAATGACAAGGTGAGTTCAGCATGGCAGTGTGTGCATACTCTCCGCATTGGCTTGTGTATTCTTTCTTGCATTCAAGTCTGTTATCTGATGGTTCCCAGCCACAAGAGGAGATTGAGAATCACAGCATTATTAGCCTCCTGGCACTAGTTTTCCTTACCTGTCAAACATATTAAGTAGCTGTCTAATGATAATTTCCAGGGTTCCAGCTGACATATCTTGAATTTGACTGGGCATGTTTGAACTGGTGGAGATATGAGGTAACCTTTCACTGGAGCTGGATCGGTTAGGTATTTGGCCTGTTGTGGATTACTTTTGCAACTACAATAATTTGTGGGACGCTTTCAGCTGAGTTTGGAGCAGATGATAACACACCTTCAGTGGATGACAATGTTCCAGCCACAGGTTGGATTTGGGCCAAGCTCGCAGCTTAACACTAAAGCTGGAGGTGTCCTGGATTTTTCAGCTCAGATGATTTTTCACAGTGTGGAAGTGTAAACTAGGTGTCGATTAGATGTCGTCTATTTGGGAGTCTCAGCATAGGTCTCAACTCTAGTTGGCCAATCTCAATATTTGGAGACAACTACTTCCAGAGCTTCTGAAATGCGTTTTTACCAACAATGTGAAGGGCAGACTCTTCATTATTGTTACTGACCTGCCCTTTATTACATGAGGATTGCACATTTTTTGTGTTGCTGCATGTTTTTGCTACATAATGTTTATTCATATCGACAGTGTAAATAGATTAGTTGAGCTGATTTGAATGAACTGCTGCTTAATTCAAATAATGGGAAAGGCTGAAACTTGATGGGTTATTTCTGACTTGGGAAACGGTGAATGCAAAATGTTTTATGTTACTGAACTTTGTGGTTGAAGAAGATATTGTGGCACAGTGTGACTTCTGGATGAATGAAAAATCAATGGATAATAATTTGGGTAATTCTTAAAACATTGGAAATCCTTGATTAGGTGTCAATCAGTTATCAGCTGGGTTGATGATGAGATCCAATATTGATCCAGTGTAACTGTTTTGGTTCAAATACAGCCCCTCATGCATGCATGTTATGAGTAACAGCTAAAGGATGGATGTTGAAAAGTTCTGTTGAACATAAACAAAAGCATTTAAATAAAATTTGTGTTTTGATATCAAGATTTTAATTTTTGCAAATCAGTTCCTAAAATTTGGTTTCAGCCCTGAAAAAAAAAACAGATCAGTCAACCCCAGTTATTGATCAGCAATCATAAATACAGTGTGCGAGTCACTTCAGTCGTAATTATGGCTTTGCATGAGTTATTCTGCATTTGTGGTCTGTTTTTAGTGTTGTATAAAACATTTATGGCAGAGCTAAAGCTGAAATGTCAGTAAAATGAACACGTTTGTCTCATATTTTGTACTCCAGCGTCGGAAAATCCTAAAATACATATCACAGTCGCTCAGAAGTGTTAATCATCATAACTAGCATCCTCTGAGTCATCAGATGAGTCAGAGAATATTACCAAGTGTTTTCATTTGTAGAGCACATCCATACTTTGCAGTATATGTTAATCATCACGCGTGGAAATGTTGTGTGAAGGAGGTAAAGTGTGATGAGGATGTCTCTGTGGTGGATGACTTCTCTTGGTTTAGGCAGTACGCTTAGATGGAGTTGTGTTAGAACTGACTGCAACAAGTGTTCTTTGTCAGGGAATTTTCTGTTTTTCATTCATAATGCATGAGCACACATACACAAAAAATGTGAATTACTTCATGTTGAGTAATGCAAGTGTTGATAGTTGTTAAATTACTGGTTTCCCTTAAGTTGCAAAGTTTGCTCTGTTTGCCATCTATTTTCAACATTTCGCAGGACTCAGATCTTCCTCCCCTTGTGCTTGCTTTCAGTCACTGCTTTTCAGTCAGAAATTAGCCGTGTTTGCCATTACCTGCCTTTAAGTGAATAAACTGCCTGTGTATTGTCATCAGAAGGTGGCAGTATAGTCTACGTTAGACATGGCCGTGATAAAACAGAGTAGAGGAAGCCAGAAAGAAAACTAGAGGCCCATCTCATTTTTCAACTTTGAGCCGGTGTATCCTCACTGTGTCCTGTGTCATCATGAGTGCCAAAAACACTTTGACACTCATGATGACACAGGACACAGTGAGGATACACCTGTGCATCCTTGTTCAAAGCTGCTGCTGCAAATCCTCTCTCTCCTTGATATAAAAGAGGAATTACATACAGCATGAATATACAAACCATGCTGGGAGCAGGACTGACAGATGTGCCTCTGTAATATATGTCACTCAGTCAGTGCACATGCTTGCAGGAGTTTGCATGTACAGAATATATTGATATGAATTAGGGTACATGTCCAAAGGATCCATTATTTAACCGTCCCATTTATTACTCCGCCAAGGAAAACTGTGGAGTTATGTGACGACTGGCATACATTTGTCCATCTGTTTGTCTGTCTGTCTGTTAGCAACATTACTCAAAACGGACTAATGGATTTGGATGAAATTTTCAGGAAAGGTCAGAAATGACACAAGGACCAACTGATTAGATTTTGACAGTGATACGGCTTATAGTCTGGATCCACGGATTTGTTTAAGATTTCCGTATCATTGCGAGATAATGTCATGGTGTCACTGTAACTATGACAACAAGTGAAAAGACGTCAGCTGCCTGCTGATGATCACGATTGCGATCCTACTACAAATCGTCTGCTGCGAACTTACCGGGACTTATAAGTCGGAAGCGATACAAGAAACGGTTGGCTAAATTGTGAGGATGTTTTTGAGTCCCATCAATTCCCGCCGTCCGCTACATATTTAGGTCACGCGAGTCACTATCTGTACATAACGTACACATGCATAACACACACCTGTGCTCAGTGCAAGGTCATTTTGTTTGTTGGCACATCTATAGTAAATGGCCACATTTTATGTTGCTGTGATTTCTGCCACAATTTTTTTTCAAGATTTCAGCCGTCAGAAATGATATAATGACTGAGCAGCCTTCGCGGAGTACTGTGCTCTCTGAGTGCTTTTCTTGTTGTCTATGGAAGCAGCTCTGCAGCAGTTTCTGGTAGCATCATGTTGCATTTCAAGAGACAGGGCATCTCGTTGCCTGCTCGCCATTTGCATAAGGTTGAGGCCCAGTCTACTTTATGCAAATCAGGTGTGTCCAGCTGCCACTTCCCTCTAAAAAACTTCAAACCATTGTTAATGTAAAATGGAGGCAAATTCAGTAGCTGTATTGCTTGTTTTCTTGCCTGAAATATTTGAAATTGGTTGGAAACTTTTACTGTCCTATAAGACAGCCCATGAGTGAAGCGTTTGTCCAGTAAAGTGCAGCCAGTGTTTGTATGGTTGTAGAGAAACACTGCTTGTGTTGGTTTCCTGTTGGAGAGCACTTGTCAACCATCTAATTTGACACTGCATGGTGGTATGCTCATCAAGCGTCTCATGCTGGGAAGCAGCACGACTCTTTGTATCTCTGTGGATAAGTACGTTGACTTGCTGCACATGTATGCAACTTATTTTTCCAAGTGCAGTACTGCCGACAAGAAAAGTGGTATATAAACTACAACTACATATATGCAGCTGTCTGTGTGTGCATCTGTAAAGGAGTGTAATCAAGGCCTAATACATAAATGTATGCTGTAAGTAGGGCTGGGCGATTTTGCCAAAAAAAAAAATCTTAGATTTTTTTGAAAAAAAATCGATTTTCGATTCGATTTCGATTTTTTTCTATGCATTTATAAGTGATTGAGAAAAACAGATATTCTGTCAAAAGTTTGTTTTATTGCAAACAATTCAAGGCCTTGCCATTCAAAATTCAAGTTATAACCCAGTTTCAAATCCGAACCAGTTCCAAATGACAGAATTCCAATTTCCTTTCTTTGAACAGAGTTGTTTTCTACTCACGGGGGCAGCCATGTTGTCTCTTTCTGTGCAATTCGCGGGGCACGCTACGGAAGCCCACGAGTGAAGTGAAGCCTGAACCGCGAAAAAAGAAACTAACGGGGAAAATAAATATCAGATCAATGGGAAAACACTCGAGTTAGTAAAATAAAAATCGATTTTAGTTATAAAATCAATAAAATCGATTTTATTCCCAGCCCTAGCTGTAAGTTGTCATTAACATTTCTTCTCATCTGACAGAGATCAAAAAACACAGTGGTAGGCCATAACAAAACATTGAATGGACAGACGATTCTGCTGCTGTGCCACATGTCATACTTACTAGTTGCCTTAAAACAACAGCTCTTAAGCAAGCAATATTTCGTTTTCTTAAATCCCCTTTGCCTTGACTCCTCTCTCCTCGTATGTCTTCCCTGCTTTCCCCATTTGCATCTTTGATGAGAGAGACTAAGATGTGAGGAGAGGCGTTAGGGAAAGAAATGGAGGATACCCAAAGTGAGAAATAGGAAGAGACGGTTGGTTACGGGCTGCTAAAACATCTTAAATAAAGAGAAAAACTAACACAAATTTGGTCAATTCAGAGGAAAATGGAAAGTTTTGGAGATTTGTTTTCAGTGGGACAAGTAAATATTCTGGAATGTCTGCTGCAGTTAGACATGTTTCATGTTGTCTGGAGGTGAAAGCAATGACAAAAAGCAGAAACTGTTGTGCATTGATGTGAGTTAAATGTTTGCTATGCCAGAAGTTATTTGGAAAAGGGTGTTTCCTTCTCCCTTTGTGTGCATCAATGCTTTTAAGTGCTGTAAGCATAAAAACTTATTTGCAAACCTGGGGAAGTTTTGTTATTGAATTTTGTTGTTTTCATTACCATTTTAATACAGTACTTCAAAATGCACATCCAACATGACTGCAGGACAGAGAAGGGATTTGATTCTTTGTTCCACACTTTCAGCAAGATTATTAGAGTGATTAAAATCTCTCTTTGGGTGTGAAAAGGTGATAATAAGACTCTATATCTGTTCATTTGCCAGTACTCTTGTAGTTATGGGTCATTTCAGCTTCAAGGCCAAAATCTTCACCTTCATTCTGTCCAGACTGAAGAGCAGCAGCCACTCTGATTATAGCACTGCCTTCAGCCTTCAACAGATTCAGAAAGCATTCTGAAATTAAGTCAGCTGGCTCCTCTGATAGAAATATAACCTAATATTGGTGCCATTTCTGTCTTATTGTGGATATTTTTTTTTTGCCTGTTGGTAGTTAATACTTGTGTATCACAGTCATTTTGTTCTCTCTCTGTCTCTTTCTTTCATCTCTCTCTTTGCAACAAATGTGTTTTCTTGAATCACTTAAACTAGCTCAGTGATGGAGATTCAGTCAAGACTGACTCCATCTGCCATAAACAAGACTAAAAACAGCAACTAGAACAACATTGCAAAGGGAGATGCCCGAGAAATTTTACAGCACTATTCACTCCAGCATTCGCTCTCCTCTGCAGCCTCACCGATGTGACCAGTGCCCACAGACGTTTAATGTGGAGTTCAACCTCACGCTACACAAGTCCACACACACCACCTCTGACTTCACCTGCCCTGTTTGCAATAAAAAGTTCTCAAGAATCGCCAGCCTCAAATCCCACATCATGCTGCACGAGAAGGAGGAAGTAAGTCGTCTCACCAATCAAACCTAAAACCATTGTTTTGTTTTCTTTGAATTTAGAAAAAAAGAACTTTGATTCTGTCTTTTGACTCTATTTATTTTGTTTCCATTTTTGCAGAATCTGATCTGCGTAGAGTGCGGAGATGAGTTTGTTCTTCAGAGCCAGCTCTCTCTGCACTTGGAGGAGCACCGGAAGGAGCTCTCGGGCATCAGGGTCTACACCTGCAAGACCTGCGACAAGGAGTTCAAGACGTCTGCACAAATCAAAGAGCACATGAAGAGTCATATCAAGATGAGGTCAGACAGGGCTTCAGATGCCGCTTTATTACATTCTACCAAGCTGAGAAAAGCAGCTCGACATGAACAGAGTTGAATAAACCCAACAGCCACTTCAAGTCGCCGTGAGCATCTTGCTGCAGTGGTTATAACCTAAAATCAGTTCAAATCCACTATAAATAGTATTTTAAAAATAGTATAAAAACTAAGGGTAGTGAAAATTAAAAATGAATGTAGTTAAATGTACACTACCATTCAAAAGTTTGGGGTCACCCAGACAATGTCATGTTTTCCATGAAAACACTTTCATTCATGTGCTAACATAACTGCACAAGGGTTTTCTAATCATCAATTAGCCTTTCAACACCATTAGCTAACACAATGTAGCATTAGAACACAGGAATGATGGTTGCTGGAAATGTTCCTCTGTACCCCTATGGAAATATTCCATTAAAAATTTCCAGCTAGAGTAGTTATTTACCACATTAACAATGTCTAGACTGTATTGCTCATTCATTTAATGTTATCTTCATTGAAAAAAATACTTTTCTTCCAAAAATAAGGACATTTCTTTTTTTTTTTTTTTTTTTTTTTTTTTTTTTTTTTGTCTGCATTTGTTCTCATTGTTTAACTCCACAAAAGGGGAGTCAACATTATATGAGATTGATGCATATTTTAGTCTTGCAACCAAATATTTTAATATTTAGTGCATGTGTGTGACCATCACCGGCCCTCCCTGAAAGCTAAGCAGACCTTCTTTATTAGAATTCCCTATTATAAGCCAGGGAGGGCAGTGCTACACCTCAGTGATGTGTGGGGGAAACAAAGACTGGACAGGACGAACAGGACGAACAGGATGAACAGGGATAGAAAATAACAGGCGTTGCTATTGCAATTAAAGATTGTAAGGTGGTGTGTTATGCCCAACTACTAACTGTCCATCAATAGAAAAAAAAAATAAAAATTTGAAAAAAGAAAAGAAAACCAAACCAACACAAAAGAAAAAGAGATTCAATAATAAATGAACAAACGGTACTGAGCACCATAATTGTGTGTGTCTTGATAGTATAGAATAGAATAGAATAGGCCAGAAGAGGATGCTAGTGCGAGAGAGAATGAGTTTAGGGTAGAGACTGGAGAGATTCTCAGCACATTCTGGCGGGACCCATCATTTGCTGAAATGGGACTCGGCAGTAGCTGGCGAGACCTGATCAAACATGCAAGTGTGAAGAACCCCGAAGCCCAGAACAGCAATCACGGCAAGGCAGGGCCAAGCCAACAGGGCACCTCCCCCCCCAGGCAGTAGGAGCCACAGGGTGGCACCCCCAGAGAGCCACCGGGGCCACCGTGAACGACGAGGACCCATAGAACAAGAGGGAGCAGCTACCGACACCCCCAGCGCGCCCAGACCGACCCAGGCGGCCCGGGGCACGAGGACCCACCCGCCACCCAAACCCCAACCCCGCCCACCCCAGCCCCCACCGAACCCCCCACCCCACCACCCGACCCGCCCACCCCCATCCCCTCTCCCTCCCCCGAGGGGGCCAACGGCCCCACACAGCCAGGAAGCCAGACACAGGGGCCGAGCGGCCCACCGAAGGGGCGGCAACCAGCCCATCACAAGGCAGGCCACCACCGGGAGCCGGCCAGAGGAAATCGGAGCCGGGACCCGATGCGAGTCCAGAGAGTAAAAATGGACAGTGTGGTGGGGCCCGGCGACGCCGACAGGGAGGCACCCCGCATACCCCCCGCACCAGGCCCCAGGCGAGCGCAGTACACCCAGGGCCCCCACCCCCCGCAATGCGCCCTGACAACCCACCGGGACAGAGCCACCACATGCCACCAGCCCGCAGCACAGCCACAGCGCCCACCAAGACGGCCAATCCAGCCCCCGCAGCCCACCAAGAGCCATCGCACCTGCCCGGACCCGTCGGGCACGCAGGAGAACCCCCCCCGACCACAGCCCCCAGGTCCCGGGGACCCCCCAGCCACAGCAACATGGATGATGGTCCACCCCCGCCACCCCATAGCCATAAGGGGGCCGGGTCCCACCAGCGAGGCCATATTAGTGAAATCCCCCAATTACTCCCTATTAATATGTCTCCCGATCCCAGACTGGAGACATTATCCCTGCACCGTGATAGTGTAACCCTGAGTGTCATGTGGTGCATTAAAAGTGGGGAGGCTGGGCGAGGCGTCCAGGGGGCAGGCCAGAGGACCACAGAGGATGGCTACTCTGCAGCCTACCCTGGCCCAAGTTCCCCGAGCCGTCCCAGACCTACCCCCAAGGTGTGAGTGTGTGTGGTGCATTAAAAAGAAATTAGAGAGCAGGGGAGGCAAGCAAGAGGGTGATGGGGAAGAGACAAGGCCGTAGAGCCCTGCCATCCGCCCCACCACAGAGCCCATCGTTCCTGCCCCCACCTGCTCTCGGGGCCCTAGCTGTTGTGTCCCTATATGTGCCTAAGAGTAACTATATACAGTAACTATATAAGGACATTTCTAAGTGACCCAAACTTTTGTATGGTAGTGTATAATATCAAGTTTGACAAACTCTTCAATGTGAATAATGTTGGCGGATGTAACAAATTTTGTGTCAGAAAACAGAAGTTGGAGCAGTTCCAATCACACATACAATTTGCCCTTACCTATATACAAACATTTGGTATAAATAATAAGAAAATACTTAGTAAGTAATCCAGTGGATACCTGCCTAAATCTTGTTCAGTATCAGAATTTCAAAAATTTACATTGCTGTTATATTAATGCATCTTTGTGTTCCTCTGCAAAGCATTTTACACAAAAAAAAATAAAAAAAAATTTGTGTCCGCTTCCTTCACAGGCCGCTCACCTCTAGTTCCAGAAACTACAAGAAAAACATAGATCGCAGTGGGTTCACAAACAGCTGTCATCACTGTGGAAAGGCCTTCAAAAAGCCAAGCCAGCTGGTCAGACACATACGAATACACACAGGTGAGTGAGATCGACAGGCAGGAGGTGAAATGTGCGGCTTTTAGAGCTCAAATCCGCATTTGGTGATTTATGTTCAAAGAAGTTACTGCAGAAAAGAGCGGTGGAATCCATCAACCTCCTGATCGAATTGTCCTATATAGACCATCTCAGTAATGACTGTAGGATGTGATATGGGATATACTGCTGCTAGAGACACAGTGGGTTGCACTGTGCGCTTCAACACGAATCCTGTTTTTTAGCCAATATCTACTAACATTTTGTAATATTGTGTATATAGAATTAGCTATTAAGAGTTTGTTTCTGGACTGCACAGTGACTTGTGATTAGCACTGTCGCCTTGCAGCTAGAAGATCCCTGGTTCACATCCCGGCCTGGGTCTGGAATCTTTCTGTATGGAGTTTGCATGTTCTCCCTGTGCACTGATGAGTTTTCCCCGGGTACTCCGGCTTCCTCTCACAGTCCAAAAACATGCTGAGGTTAATTGGTGATTCTAAATTGTCCATAGGTCTGAATTTGAGTGTGATTGTCTGTATATGTAGTCCTGTGACAGACTGTTGACCTGTCCAGGGTGCCCCCTGCCTTCAACCTGACTCACTTGGGATAGACTCCAGCCCCCACATGACCCTAATGAGGATTAAGTGGTGTATAGATAATGGATGGATGGAGTTTGTTTTGCTGTTTGCTATTAGATGTACTGACAGCTAGCACTGAATCACTTTGATACTAAAGAAATCTGGAAAACCTATGCCAAATTGTAAAATATTTCAAAGCCTGCCCCAGTACATGCATATTTTTAGATACATGTGGGCTGCAACTAGCACCTTGTTTTTTCGTCTAGGATAATAAAGTATGAACTGACTACTTCCAGGTCCTTTTGATGATATATTTTGAGATTGCACATGGATTTGTTCTTTTCTCTGCACCGCTTGGTAGAAGTTCAGTCCATTTCACCGCACATACATTTTCCAAAGGCCGCCCTGACATTACCCTTTTGGGGGCCTGAGTTGGGTTGTATAGTAAATACACCAGACACCCACAACACTTACACCACTGACTGAATATCACTGATCATCCCATTAGAGTGCAATGTTTTGCTCCAAACCCTTCGGTCAAGCTCACTGTACCTTTTTTGGCCATAACTCAAGAACTGAGTCTGGGCATTCATGTGGATGACAGTTACATTTATCACAGACCTAAACATTGTTGCAGACCAAGCACACACATCTTCATAGCAACAACACACCCCAATACCAGTGACCTCCCCCAGCAGAACAGTGCACACAAAAACTGCACACAAACAGCTTGAGAAACACAACAAAGAGCCCAAGGAATTGAGTTGGCCTCCAACCACCTCAGATCCCAATCTAGTCAAGCAATAGATACTGCAATCCAGACTGCCAGCCCCCAGAGGCCTCACCTTGTAACTCACAGACATCCTGTGTCTATAGTTCGACAGGTCAGAACTGTTTTGGTGCAAATGGTCCTCCACAATATCCAGCAGTTTGTTTTAATGTTGTGGCAGATCAGCGTAGGTTTGCATTGTCTGTGAATCACATTAATCCATCCATTTCATTTTCCGTTCCCCATCCAACCGAGAATTAAGTTTTCGGATTTCATATAGTTTCTTTGTTTAGTTTTTAGCTGTTTATCCCATCTGCTTGTAATCTTGATTTTTTTCCACTGCTTGGAAAAGACTTGCCCATTATCAAACAACTGCAGCTGCTCATGTATTAAAATTTGTAAAAGTTCCCAACCCTGGCTGTACAACTATGTTCATGAATTTGTATTGCTTGCAAACTATAATCAGGTTACGGATGTAAATACTGCATTTGCATATAGAGATGTTTGCCACATTGCCACATTTATCAATTGTCATTGCCCTTAACTACCTTGTCATACTCCAATGATAAAAAAAAATGAATCACACTTTGACATATTTGTAGACATGGGCATAGCGTGCAATAATTATGTAATTTATCCTGTTCACAGGGGATTAGCAATCTGGCAGAAGATTACATGACATTCTCTTGGTGCAGAATCACAATCCACAATCTGACTCACAATTCTCACAGATTTAGTTAAACTTGTGTAATCACATTAGTCGTGCATATGGCTGCTTGGATGCAAAGCCTGTCACTTTAATTCAAGGAGATCCAACTCACAAATCAAAAAACGTGTAAGAGTAGCTGGATAACTGGTATAGACCACTGCAGAGCTCCTGTCAGAGAGCACACAGTCACCAAGCAATGTAGAACTTCTTTACTCAGGATAGAGGAGACACAGTTGTTTACTATGCAGACACATAGTCGTGGTAGTTTCTGAAATTAAAACACCCAGAAAGAGAAAATGAGAATTGTCTCCTGTTAAGGTACAACATTTATGAATAAACATAATACTTCAACGTAACCCCACACAGCTCATGTACTTAACGTTCTCCGCTAGTGTTAACAGTAACTATCTACATTCACAGTCCGTACTGTCTGATAGGAAGATTTCACAATAACTATTCTTTCAGGATGCTGCTTTGCTCACCACAATCTTCTGTCAGTCTTACTGTCTTTCATTTACAAATTAAGTAACACCTTTAAGATGCGTCTGATGAGCATCTCCCAGATTGTGTCCCAACTAATCATGAGTTTGCTTAGTTTAGGCAGTGTCGGTAAGGTTATTAAGTAATTAAATGATGTGATTCCTGTTCAATTCCTCAGAAAAGCCAATTAAGATCAGCTCAGATATAAGATCTCTGAATCCTTTGAATAAGTCTGCATATCTGCTCCAAGTGAAATATGCCATTTTTTGCTTTGCACATCTGTCAGTCACTGAGTAGGAGCACTTCCATTTGCAGCCATGTCCCTTATTTTGCCACCATTAAGGTGCAGAGTGCTTAAGAGAGTGTAAAAAAATGCCACTATGCCTGCTGGAGTGCCCACACACACACACATGCTGAACTCAGGAAATATGGTTCTATTAAAACACTCTCATTCTTTAAGTACCAGTACTGATATAATGGATTATAGTGCCGTACTAAAAGGCAAGGTATTGCTTTCTAGAATCCATGTACTGCGCAACACTAATAATATAGAACGCAATTGAAGTCTTCTACTGGTCTTCCTTAACTAGACTCACTCTGATTAAGTTTTCGTCAACTAACTCACTCTGTGACGACAGAGAAAGACTGTACGGGTCGAATTTCGATGCGCTGTTTAAATTCTAATGCCGTTGCATGGCCCTGCGATTGTCTGGTTTCAGGGTAATGTAGCCAGTAGATTCCATTCACATTTTATTGACACATCATCCACATGTTAATTTATTTGGTTGGCTGACTGGCGGGATGACTAATGGCGGATGGATCTGGTTTATCTTCACTCCGAATCTCCAACAGCCTTTAAGCTGATGAGGTGGAGAGTCGCTCAGGGAGACTATACACACTCACACACATTATGCCTCATTTTCTCTGTTTCTCATTGTTGTGCAGAGGAGCTGGTAAGGATTCAAGATTATATTTGAATCATGCTTATCTTGAATTAAAACCAGAAATGACCTTGCATACTGGTACAAAATGAGCAATTAGCACTCTGACATGAATAATTATGTAAAACATCACATTCACAGTATCTCCACTTAGAATTTTTTGTTGTTGTTGAATTTGGTTGAAATTCTGACAAAAGACTAGAGTTGAAGCTACAAACTAGCCTCTGAAAATGTAATGCTTCTGTGTTGAAAAATGTCACATTACTGATCCAAACATACAGGTGTGTTTATTTAATGATAATGAGTGTTGATATCTAAAACAAGCCCCCAGTATTTATCTTTTATTTTGAAGTTATTAATATAGATTTTGTGAAGTCTAGTTGTCCTGAAAGTGTCATAATTGTTTCTGGCCTCCTGTTTGACCTAAACCTATCCCTCTTTTTAGGAGAGAGACCTTATAAATGCACACATTGCGGCAAGGCTTTTAACCAGAAGGTGGTGCTGCAGACTCACATGGTGAGACACACCGGAGAGAAACCTCACCTCTGCATGTTCTGCCCTGCTTCCTTCTCCCAGAAGGGGAACCTGCACTCCCACGTTCAGCGGGTTCATTCAGAGGTAAGGGCAAAAAGAAAAAGACAAGAAAGAAAAGCAGAACTTATGGTTTTGAGTTTTTATTTGATTCATTTTCTCCTAATTCCATTTAGCATAGGCGTGTTGTACCATTTTTGTAGTACTTGATCTAGATAAGAAAATTATTAGAATAGCTGAAAAACAACATTGAAAACTAAGAATCCTACTATGTATTTTTCCAGGGCCAATGCTGATATCAATTCCTGGTAATTAAGACAGTAAAGACAGTAAATGTTATTTATTAACAGCATGATATTGCAGAGAACCTGTCGCCCATAGCTACATTACTTCATTCATAAGATTGCAATAGCAAAATATGTACATATATAAGTAAACTGTTATATATTACCAACATACAATTGCAGGGATCCAGTCATTCATTACTAGACTTTTTCATAAAGGATTTCTAAAACTGAATATGTACGCTCTCAATGAGAGCGATGATTTCAAAACGTCACGGGACATTAAGATGATTTCCTCTATTTAGCAACTCTAGCAGTGTCTGCAAAATAATAATAATAATAATAATAATAATAATTATTATTATTATTATTATTATTATTATTATTATTATTATTATTATTATTATTATTATTATTATTATTTGTATAGCTCTTTTTAAAACACTCAATCAGCAAACATTAAAAATAGAGGAGCATCATAAAACAAATCATAAAATACATCATATTATGGAGGGCTTTGTGGATCAGCAGGGGGACTTTGAACTGGATGTGATGTGGGATAGGGAGCCAGTGGAGGTTTAAAGGCACTGAATGAGAAGGTGTGTCCAAACTTTTGACTAGTAGTGTAGTTTGTTCAACATTTTCATGGTCAGAGTCAGAGCTGTGTAATCTGTAGAAACTAAATGTATTGGATTATGAACACATGCCTAGCATGCAAAGAAGCTTTTAAGAGCTGGTTATTGTTTTCAAGTCATGGACTTGCACAGATGCATTTAAAGTGTTTAAAATGTGAACACAGCTGCCCATCATTCAGGTGAAATATCATGTACTTTTAGAGACTTTTCACGCCATTTCCCAGCTTTCTGTAATTGACTACCCTTTCTGTTGTTCTGACTGTTTCTCTGGATGTCTGACTCCTTTAGTAACACACTGAATTGCCAGGCCTCCTGCCCAAAGCATGTTCCAGCAGGACACCTCGTCATATTCTTTGTCTGTTGGAAAGGGAATGAGATGAAATTGCTGTGCTTTGTTCCTCATTTGGTTTTTCTCCTTTTATAAGCGATTACAGAGAGCCCTCCTGATGTATCCCACCTAATTTCGCCTGGACTTTAGTCTCTACTGGTGCTCCCTCAATTCTTAGTGGCAAACTTAAGTGCTCTTAGTGCCAAACTGTGGTTGAAAGGTCAAAAGAAGCGCAGATAAAAAGTCCGCCCTAGATGCCCAAATGTTAATGTCAATGGATGATGAATACTCTAGGGTCTGTGGATTGATAGTGCTAGTTGTGTCCCCTAGTTGATGAACTGTGCTGCCTGATTGTAAAGCTACACTATGGTCTCCATCACGAGAGGTGCACTGAGTCCTATATCAATGCCACAATGGCCAGTGCTAGTGCATTTTGGCTAAAGGTTAACAGAGTACCCCATTCTAATGTAGTTATCCACACATTTCAGCTGAAAAATAAGTTTACCTGGATCTTCTTTTTCTGTAATTGGTCTATAACTTGTGCAACTTACCTTCTGAAAAATTCTGAATTGTTTATCATGATGGTCTGTTTGTGTATATAATACATTTTTCAAGGGACTAAATTACGCATGTACAGAAGAGAAGCAGGAAATTGGTTTTAATATATCAGTGCTTTGCTTTTGTCACTGCAGAGAGGCCATTGTTGTGGTACTTGTTTTAAATGGATTACCTCTGAATAAAAAGCCCCATGCTTGCCTCACTGTGATAAGCAGCCAGGTTGAATCAGTGCATTGGAGTTCACATTTAATGCCTGATTTTGCTTTAATCTTTGTGCTCCAGAACAAAAGTGTTTGTAGTTGTAAGTGTAAATGATGCGTAATAATTTGTTTCAGTCTTTCAATTGGACAGTTGACCTGCTAATTTCATAATAATCCTTTTTTTTCTCTGTTTCTTTGTCATTTCTGGATATAATACGTTTGAACAAATTGAAGTGTGTTTACTTACTGGGCAAGATGATTGCGTACTCTATGCTAAAAGCTGGTGATGGGGCCAGTTGATTGAATTACTCTTGGAAAACCAAACGGCAGGATCATTTGAATAATGCATCTAATTTTCACAAGTGTTCTTCAGTTTTTCGGGGCCGGAGAGAGTTTGTCCTTATGATTGACTGGCTTTATGAATAAATTATAATCAGGAGTTATTTGCAATAGATTGCATGAGCAGATGCATGCAGATGAGCCAGGGGAGTAAAACCATCATGGTTACATTCAGTAAAGTGTTTGGTCATGTAGCTTGTTGGATGGAGACTATAACACTTTCTGCATATAAATTGCATCAAAACCCTTGTCCTTTGCTCACATGCTGTAGCCCAAGATAAAAAAAAAGCTGTTCTCCAATTAGCCTGTGATTCAGAGTCAACTGCAGAATATAAGTATGTAAAGGTGAGGTTATATTGTAGGTTTGAATATGTAAGTAATGCATTAGCCTTACCAGGGGTGTAGGTTTGTGTCCTTAGCCTACATTCTTTATTGTGCAACCTTTTGAAATGCTTTCAACTACTCTACTTCAACTGATTGTGGTTCTTAAGATGTATACTCTGTGAAAACCACTTGTCGGATGTTTGAATGACTTTTGAAGCTGCCTTTGGCTCTAATTTTTCTACTTTAGATTGGGGAGAGGGTTTGCTCAAACCAGTAAGGTGCTGTTCTCAACCACTTCTTGTCCTGATTGGTCAGGTGGGCAGAGATACCAAAGATGCAATTGATTGAACTTCTCCCTCTTGAATCATTCACCCTGACAGATTTCTGCTACTTTTCATGTGAACTTGAATGTCTTCCAGGAGTGACATGCCTGAGAATGTGTGCTATGTTTTTCTGTTACTTTCATCAAGTCAAACACCTTTTACTGCTTGTCAAGTTTCTCAAACCATTCCTGAGCAATTTGTGAGCTGTAGCAGGGTGCATTATCCTGCTGAAAGAGGCCATTCCAGTCAGCAAACTCCACTGCCATGAAAGGGAAGGTGGTTCGTGTATTATCCACATGAATGCCAGGACCCAATGTTTCCCAGCAAACATTGCCCACAGCATCATGATCGATGGACACACACCTGGCTGTGGACTTGAAAGGAAAATGTGATTCAGTAGACCAGGTCACTTTGCTGCATGACTCCGTGGTTCAGTAGTCATGTGCCCATTTTAGGTGCTTTTAGTAGTGTTCAGGGTTTACACTGTGACCAATCTGCACTCCAAAGCCTTACACACAGCAAACTGTGATGCACCGTGGGTTCAGAGACCTTTCTATCATTCTGAGGTTTTTAGAAATTTGTGCTACAGTAGCTTTTGTGTGAGATTGAACTACAGCCTGCCAGCCTTTGCTCCTGACCTGCATCAGTGAGCCGGGGACAGCTTTTACCCTGTTACTGGGTCACTGGTGGGGTCTTTTTAACCACATATGTACTATGTATCAGGAACACCATATAGGATCCTTACGCTCATGTGTCCTACTTTTAACACATCACCTCCAAAAACTGCCAGCTCACTTGCTGTCTAATATATCCTACCCTTTGACTGGTGCCATGGCAACGAGATAATATAATTTCCATCACCTGCCAGTGGTTTTAATATTGTGACTGATTGGTGTCTAATTTCTGTCATCTTTGTTCATTTCTTCTTCAATAGACCCACTTTATGTCAGGATTTCTTTGTCAGTTAAGCCATCTCTGCTTCACTCTCTGCACTGCCTTCTCATATCATCCTGCTTTCCAACTCTGCCCCTTCTTTCATAGTCCTTTTCTCCCACTTTGTGACTACCACTACAGGAAAATTATAGTCCTTTTGTGCCTGTCCGTCCCCATATGTTCTACACCAGTGTGCACTCATCTTTAACCCACTGTCTCTGATAACACCTTACTAGTGCTTTTTTAGATTCCCTCACACTCAAACCAGCATACTCTAAATGAAACCCTTCCAGAGGCAGCTTACTTTACAAGCTTCCTGTGAACAATCTGTCCACAAACACTGATGTTCTGCTTCACCAGTGGACTGTCCCTCATGAAAAAGCAATCAAACCTTCTTTCAATAGGGTGCTTAAGTCCTATGGATTATTTGTTTAGTGCTCTTAGGGTTCATGTCCAAACAGTATTTTTCTCTGGGAGACAAGTACTGGCCTCGTGAGCACAGAGCTCCCACACTGTGCATGGGTTTGGTTTCTATGACAACGATATCTTGACCTCCATGTCACCACTCTGACTGCTAATTGTATGATAGACCAGCATTGCCTCTACAGCTCTGGATAGACAGACATGGCCAGAGCAAGCTTCTCCATTTTCTTGATTATCAAGGTGGCAAATTCTGTCTGTGTGTTCGGATGTGTGAAAAGGAGCAATGGTGACAAGACTGACACCTTTCTGAAAGGTTCAGTAATTTTCAACAAGAAGGACTCAGAAAAAAAAATCGCTAAGTGCTTTTTCTCTAGGTGGGTTCACAGGGATGCAAAAAAGATGCTGCCACCCAGAAAAAGACGCTATATGGACATTCATTTCACATCATCTTTTGACATGTTTTGGCATTACTTAAAACTTTTTTTTTTCTCTCTCTTACAGTAGCAAGCTGAAGTTCCAAAAATCTGCCAAACACAGTCAAATGTTCCCATATTTGCTCAGAATTTTTACTTTACCAAGTTCTCCTGTCACAAATTCAGCAAAATCCACAGTTCCAAAATCCTCCAAGGTGTTCTGTGGCCCCACCTGTAGAAAAAAATTCTGGAGGTGCAATTGTCCTTGAAAGTGATAACTTTCTGACTTACTGAGAACACATTGATTGCACTGAAGGTTATATCAGGAGATCCAGAAACCTGTAGTCAACCTATGATCTTCCAGGCCTTGTAATGTTTTTAGTGTGCAAAGTAGCAACATCAGTTCTGCTAATGAAAGAGGCATGGTCTTGCAACTTTGTATTGTTAAAAACACTGATATACATGGATGTAATGTCAAACAAATTGGCATAATGGATAAAATAACTGTGAAGCATATGCATAGCAGCAGGCAGTAATACCTTGTGTGTGTTTGTGTCCTCTTACAGACCAAAGGGGTGCCACTGTTCCCATGCTTGGACTGCAGCTGTGTGTTTAAGAAGCTGGGCAGCCTGAATGCCCACATCAGCAAGATGCACATCTCTGTGGTCGAGGTGCCTTCCAGCACTTCGGTAAGAGAGCACTAAACAGAAAACCAAACAAAACAGCAAAAGAAAAAATAAGGTCGGCCCGCCACCTGCTTTGAGTGTATTCAAGTGTATTCAGTCTTTTAACTGCCAGGATAAGGTTAATGAGAGTCTTTGCTACAAAATTAGTCAGGATGTATGACTTAGAATTCAGTGTGTGTGTGTGTTGTAATCAAAGAAAAAATAAAGAGAGAGAAAGCTCTAATGCTTCTTAAGTGCCAAATTAAAAAAAGTTACTTTTGCAAGAATTTTGCTGGATGATGATGAATTTTTCACGTCTTTATATGTCAGATAATTTTGCTTTTTGTTGTTTCTTTTTCCTGAGTTGTTGTCACTCAGTTTTTTCTCAGAATGCGATTTATTTAACAAAGTCATACAGAACGCCAGAAGAAGACTAAACAGGATATCAACACATCAGTGCCTTATTGTATTTACATCTAAAAAGTCTAGCTTGATTCATCATAGTCAGTAGCTTTAACTCACATCCACTATTAACGCAGGTGTTTACCGAAATTTGGACTTTTATTTTATTCCAATCCATTGGTTCTTTTTCTGAAGAGAATTTTGTGGCTTACAAAAAAGCAAAAAAGCAACTTTATCTCTCTCTTTAGTGGTAGATAGTGATGCTGTATTTTTCTAAATGGCATTTCAACACATACTCCACTGCCAAAAACTCTAAAAGCCTCAGCCTAATTTGCACTAAAAGAACAGCAGTTTCTTTCACTTTGTGCCGCTAAACTATTTTCCCTCCACAAAAAACGCAATCAAACATGGTTTCTGGCAAATTTGACCTGGCATTCATCCTAAAATGCAGCATAGATGATCTCTCTTGTTTACAACTATGGAAATAATACATCAACATTATTTTGTCATCAGTAAGTTACTAAGTACTACTTTTTTATTTACAGACTAGTGGTGTTAAATTGCTTTGTACACACAAACTTGACATAACCAATGTCTGTATTTATTTCCTTGTCTTTATTGAGATAAAATGCCTGAAAGTGTCAATGATTAAGACAAAGGCAGACATTGACCTTTTACTCTCTAGTAGCCAGTGTTTTGTTCATTTTGTGCTCCAGGGAGCCACTAATAAATTTTAGTCAGCCCTTGAATTCTGTTCTCTCGCAGCCCTTTTTCTCATTGCTTGCTTTGCTCTATGTGTCCCGTCCTCCTGTCCTCCCATAGGAGACGGAGACATCAGGTCAAGCTCCGACGGGATCAGAGGGTGGCGAAGGGGTGACAGACGTCATTCAGCAGCTTCTTGAGCTGTCAGAACAGGTCAGCGGTGAAACAACCCAGCCTCAGCCTCCAGAACCAGCTATTGCCATGGAAACTGCCATCAACCAGGACATCCTGCAGGTACCCCATTCTAATCTTAAAACGTCCCCTCAGCTGATACCTAAATGTCACATGTTCTTTTTCTACAAAATCTACAAAAAGTCTCTAAAATAGTGTTTGTTTGAATTCAAATGAAATGATCTGTCATGTGGCTTTGCTTTGGTGACTAAATGGCAGGAGTTTTTTTTTTTTTAAAACAACATAATCCTTTCACAAGAAAGAAACAGTGTTGTGATTTGGTGCCAGGAAACTTTATAGATCAGCACTACTGCAGAGTTAAATATCACCTTTTGCTCAGCAACATGTTATGATGTGATTATCACTCAGCTTTAGTCTTGGATCAAGGCTTTTGGTCCTTGTGTCATTTCTGACCTTCCCTGAAAATTTCATCCAAGTCCGTTTGTTTTTGAGTAATGTTGCACACAGGCATACAAACAGACGGACAAATGTACGCTGATCGTCACATAACTCCGCCACGTTCCTTGGTGGAGTAATAATGTTGTATGATTAGATTTAGTATTTTGAAAAACTGCATAGCATACATTTGAAAGATTTAACATTTCCTGAACAATACTGTTTGTATTCTGCTGTTCAAATCTGTGACAGTCGCCTGTACTTGATGTGTATTTTATTTTTAAGCTGCGGTGTTTCTGTTTCTGCAGCAAGCGCTGGAGAACAGCGGACTGAGTGTGGTCCAACCTCAGAGCGACGCCACATCCAGAGAGTCACAGAACCAGACCAGCGAAGGTGCAGCTGTAGAAATCAAGAAAATACAAGGTCCAGACAAACCTGCCAGGGAGAAGAAGAGGAGCATTTTTAAGAAACCTATCCAAATGCCAGGTAGGGGAGGTTATAGTGTGAGTAGAGTTTTAGACATTTTATTATTGGATGTTGGTGGTTTAACTGGTTTATGTGATGCCTCTCAGTTAAATTACAGGTTACCTTCTCTATTTGGGAAATCTTCATATTTAAAACTCATTACTGATAGAGCACAGCTTAGAATGATGCTTGTTGCATATTTGCACACACCTAAGTAATCTTATTTTGACAGATCAAAGTTCTGCAAAGTAGTTTGTTTACTAATTTCTTTACCCATTTCCAGACTCCTGCTGAAAGAGTTACAAAGTCTCTATTGTTTCACAGTGTTTTACCTTCTCTTACTAGTTGTTTCTCTGTTTGGCAAAGCGTTGTAATCCAGCATTGTCTCCAGCAATACATCCTAGTTTTTGTTTTAAACATAAACACAAAATGATGGATTTGCTTTTCATTGCATCGATTCAAAAGTTGTGGTCAAAAGACGAGAATGGGTCACCTGGAGTCAGTAGTGATCCTCAACTCTGTCTCTGATCCTAAACCTCAGTCAAACTGTCCACTGGGGGCCACTTGTTTAGGGGGTGGGGGCAGACATTTTCCTTGTTTGCCTCACCTGATGCTGTGCCTCTATAAGCAGGTAACTACATACACATTTCAGTAAATAGAACAATGTCATTTATTTCAGCATATTTTTGCTCTGCCAAGGAACATGGCAGACTTACGGGGCGATCGCTGTAGGTTTGTCTGTTTTTCTGTCTGTTAGCAACATTACTCAAAAACGGATTTGGATGAAATTTTCAGGGAAGGTCAGAAATGACACAAGGACCAACTGATTAGATTTTGGCCATGATATGGCTTATAGTCGGGATCCATGTATTTGTTAAAGATTTCTGTATCACTGCGAGATAGCAGCATGGTGTCACTGTAACTCTCATAACGAGTGAACGCTATGTCAGCTGCCTGCTGATGATCACATGATTGCAATCCTACTACAAATCCCTACACTGCGGACTTATTGGGACTTATCTGTCAGAAATGATACAATGACTGAGCAGCCTTGGTGGAGTACTGCACTCTCTGAGTGCTTTTCTTGTTTCAAAAGTCATACAATACCCCACCATCATATTACTGATATTGGACAATTGTCCAAACAATCCGTCCTTCACAGTTATCAAATGATACCTATGCTGCCAGCATTTTATAATGAGTTACATGAAAAAAACAACTTTTTCATAATATGAAATGTTTTGTTTTTCAATTATGAAAAGGCTATTATACAAAATCTGCAAATATTATCACATCAAATGATGAAGGATCTCAGCCTGGACTGTTCTGAAAAACACTTGAATATATTAAGTTTATATGCAAATTATGTATTTTTTTTATACATTAAAAGTTTTTTTTTTAACAGAATGATTAACTATTTGTTTTATACAGAGGCACTGCTTCATTTTTCTTTCCTGTCCAGGCTCCATCAGGGAGGAGGACGGTGTCCGTTGGCATGGCTGTCCATACTGCTCCAAGGAGTTCAAGAAACCCAGTGACCTCGTGCGCCACATCCGCATCCACACACATGAGAAGCCTTTCAAATGCAAACAGTGCTTCAGAGCTTTTGCTGTCAAGAGTACCCTCACAGCACATACGAAAACGCACACGGGTATCAAGGCCTATGAGTGCCAGTGCTGCCTGAAGTGCTTCTCCACTTCTGGCAGCATGAAAGTACACATGCGACTGCATACAGGTGAGGAGCAGGTCCACTTAATGAAAGGGTTCCTCTTTAGGCCAAAGTAAAAAATCAACTACTGAATACATTTTGGCTCTTTATTGACTTGCTGCTTATTTCACATCAGGTGCTTGTAGCTCAAACTAATCAGTTTAAGTATAAAGTAAAGGGGACCTCAATGAGCTCTCGACATTTTGTTTCCCAGCAGCCTCTATCATTTACAATTCAGCTGTATGTTATGGTAAATTACACAACAAATTGCAATAGCTGAACCTGTGTAAAGAAAGTGTTGCTGCTACAGCTGGAGCAGCATTTATTATCGTGCATTCACAATCATTCTGTTTATGCTTTTTCTTAAAGAGGTCATCTTAAAGAATCTTTGCCTGGACATGAAATGTCAGCATTAGTGTAAAAAAGAAAAAGAAGTTATGTTTAATTGTGATGTGCATCTGTGCATGAATTTTCTCTAAATGCTACATAATAGCGCTGTCTATGTTAGGTGTTTACTCCAGCTCTGGTTCTGTTTTTGCTCCTCGTCTATTTTGATAAATATGTTTCCAGCTGTGTTTAAGGCTTTGTGCTTTTACAATTTCACAACTTTGTCACTTTTCATTGTGCTGTAATTATTAGTTTATCGAGAAACATACTGTTTCCTTTTGTAGCCAAAATTAAATAAAATTGTTCGAGCTTTCATTTTTGGTTTATGTGTGACTTTTATATTATTTGTTTAGATTGGTTTAAGGATAATTACCTAAAATCTTTTAAGTTTATGTCTCATTTTGGAAACTTTTCATGTTCCCTAAACATGAATTCTCCAAAAGTGCTGTTTTGTTTCTTCGTTTTCCCTAGGTGTACGTCCTTTCCCCTGCCCTCACTGTGACAAGATCTTTCGTACGTCTGGCCACCGGAAAACACACATTGCTTCTCATTTCAAAAGCCTGCAGCAGAAGAAGCACAAGTTCCCTCGGAAAACTAACAAAGCCAAAGTGTCCAAAAGCAACCTACCTCTGCCTGATATCCCCCTGCATGAACCCATCCTCATCACTGACTTTGGTAAGTGCATGTATTGACAGGCGTTTTTCTGTTTTCTATCTTTGGGATAGAGTGGAATGCATTCTTCAGTTGCCTCCTTTGTTTCAGTACAAATTGAATTTGGATTGTTGACATATTGCTTGGAACAGGTCTCATCCCATCCCAGAACCCTCGCCTGGCTTTCCAACAGTACCTGGATGTGGTGGGCAATGACCGGCCTTACAAGTGCCAGTTCTGCAGTAAAGCGTATAAGAAATCAAGCCATCTAAAACAGCATGTCAGGTAAAGCCCTCTTTCTAGTACTACATTATTAAGTTAAAATCTAAAGCAGTTAAAGCAGTATTACTTTCCAAAGGCTGATGCCAGTATCCTTTAATAATCCGCTGACAGCTGATGTATTTTCGGCATATAGATCACATTAAATTCTAAATGCCAAAATATATTAAAAACATCAGTCATTGAAGTTACTCTGGGATCAGCACCTGTAATACTACTCTGAAAGCAAATGTATACAACCATCTGTTACCACTAGTTTATAAAGAGAGTTAGATAAATTGAAGGGGCAGATAGTCATATGGAACATTTCATGTATTAGCAGCACCTTGGTGCAAGCGGGAATATTGCATATTACAATTAATTATCACTCATTCAATCAAGTGCCATGCCATTCAGCATAGGTGATAATTTCTCTCCATCTAATCCGATCTTTTGCCATTCCTACTCTACATCTGATATCTGATTCACACCTTCCATCTGATGTCATTCATGAAATGATGAACCTGCTTCAGTATTTCTTGGTCTAATTCTATGTTACAGGTTGGGATGATACATATTTTTTTTAAAATTACCATTACTTCTGTTTTCTTTTTGTTTAAAGACACCAACTTTTTGGCTCTCTGTATTAATTATAGATAATATGGTTTCCAAGTTTCCTTCACTGTTCGCTATCAGCTGTCATCTGCATAACGTATGATATTAAAGTTATAACCTCCGATGTATACTCCCCGTAAGCCTTGTATTTTCCTAATAATATGTGACTATATAAAAGCACGTATGGCCAGTATGACCTTCTCAAGCTCTTCAGGAGAGACCTAGTTTTTGAGATACTCCTCACTCACTTGAAGTATGACTAGTAATGTTGGTGACTTGTTAAACCTTCTGAACCATAAGTGGTTCCTCAGCATTTTTGCTCCTGACATGATTTTAGTCACTGTAGTGTCATTATTCACTGCAATATAAAGTCGTACTCCTCTATGGAAACAGTACAGTGGTGGCTGGAAGTAGAGAGAACTGAAAAATGTCACAGTTACAATGCCATATATCATAAAATGCGGAATTTTGTTTAATTATTTTACAAAAAATTTTAAAAATGGAATCAAGATGAAAAACGTTTTTCCAAGTGCCTGCAGATGTACCAGTACTGGAAAAAATATTGGTGGCTGTACATGCTAAAGATTTTTTTTCTGCTTGCATTTTACTTTCCACACTTAACCACTTTGTTCAAACACTGTCTACAGTTCATGTGGGTTTGGGTTGCAACTGAGCCACTCATGGCTTGTCATGTGTGCCAAATGTGTACAAAATTTTAGTTTTTACAGAATCACATTGGGGCAAATGCTTTATTTTTGACTAATTTTTAAAGGACACCTGTTGGAAATATCACTGTTTGAAGCTTAGATTTAGGTATTTTTCTAATAGAACTGCATTGCACACATGATTAGTTCAAGGACTGTTGATAATCTGTGGATGCTTCCTGTTTTTACAATTTCTGGATCAGATAAATGATACAGTTTTAAGGATTTTTTACAAGATAACATGCCTTTCAAACATGCCTGCAGCCTTTGGGATTTAAACAAGAGAACACTTGACAATTTCAGCCAAATTTCTGATTGAATTCTGTTTGTGGAAGATGTTAGAAGCATTTATACAGTGAACAAAAGGTGATCAAACAGGGCCACAGAGAACACTGCGGGTCAGTGGAGCTGCCAAAAAGAAGGCATCACCATCAGCTCTAATTCTATTAGAAAAGTATTCTTCTTCTTCACACAACAGAAGGCAGCATCCTTGATGTCAGCCCATTTTTCTGGTTATTTACTCTTCCTACCAACATTTAAACTTGAACATTTCCCCAGGAGAATTGAAGTTGACCTTCAGGTCGTCGCTTTGTATTGGTGTCTAGGACAGAATGGATTCAGCCACACCATTAGGAGATCGATAGGAGTCAGAGCAGTAAATCTCAAGAATCTAAACAGTTTTCATCAACTTACCTTGATAATCATCTTGGACAGCTACCAAGAAGAGGTTTGATAAAGTTACTTTAGATTATGATGTGAGCTCTTTGAAAGTCAGGAGGAGAAACTGTTTAACAAAGCAGAGATAAGTAAAGATGTGTTGATAGAGGAGATAGATTTGTTCAGTCACTGTAATATATATAGCACATTTTTAAACAAGCTTAGACCAATGGATTAATGGTACAGATATGCAAGAATACACAGAAATAGAAAGAAAATACTACATGGATGCAAGTCAGGAGAGGGTGACATGAAGGTGTAGAGTTATTTGCAGATAGAGGAAAAACAACTGGATCATATTCAGCATTTGTCTGAGAAAATCTACAATTTTCTGTTAAACAAGGATCTTCATTGCAACCTATTAATGTAATCTCATCCCTATTTGTGCAGATTTATACACTATATTTAAATGTCCTTGGTTTGCTACCACGCATAGATAAACAGTACAGAGACTTATGGACAAAACTTAACATACAACAGTTGCAATGAGAATGAAAGTAGTCTAATCACACAGCTTCCCCCATCAATGTTTCCCTGCTAAACTTTCAAACTTTTTCTTTATGACACACCTCCAACATTATGCCTTCATTACAGCACTAGTCTAAATAATGGTGCCAGCATCCTTCATGTCCCTTTAGAAGGTCGGAGCCTCTTCATTCTTTTTCTTTGTTAGGAGATTTAAAATTATGGTTTGTATGTCCCGCAGAGGATTCATTGTTGACCCAGTGCTATTAAATCACTGTTTAACTTGGAACAGCAACACTGGGGGAATTTGATTATAAGTTGGCCAAATAATACATTGTCAAGACAACTCACCCCAAGACTTTAGGAACTTTCCACCTTGTTCTGAAGAGGTAGTGATGTTTTCTGTTCTGTTTGTTCGCCCTTACTACTGGCATTGGCATCAGCCGTCAGAAACTTACATTAAAGAAGACATTTCCAACATGCTAGTGCTGTTCCTGATCTCACCAGAAAGGAAATACTGAAACTTAAATGTGACATCTTGGTAAAATGTTTTTCTTGTCTCAGGTCTCATACAGGGGAGAGGCCCTACAAGTGTTTGCAGTGCAGTCGTGGTTTTGCCTCTTCAGGAGTCCTTAAAGCTCACATCCGGACACACTCGGGCCTAAAGGCTTACAAGTGTCTGATGTGCGACACAACGTTCACCACCAGCGGCAGCCTGCGGCGCCACATGACCACTCACAGTGATCTACGACCGTACATGTGTCCCTACTGCCAGAAGACCTTCAAGTCTTCACCCAACTGTAGGAAACACATGAAGACGCACAGGTTTGAACTTTGACAGTGCAGTTGTTTATGGTCATGTTTGTGACGATCGGTTCAATGTGGATGGAAGCTACTGGCTATGTTACCCTGAAACAAGACGGCTGGACAATCGCAGGGCCGCACAACGGCATTAGAACGTAAACTGTGTATATCGAAATTCTACCCATACAATGTTTCTCTCTTGTCACAGAGTAAGTTGGTTGACAAAAACTTAATCAGAGTGAGTCTAGTGAAGGAAGACCAGTTGAAGACTTCAATTGTGTATTATATTATTAGTGTTGTACAGTGTACAGATTCTAGAAAACAGCACCTTGCCTTTTAAATAGGTGCTATAACCCATTTTTGCTCCGCCAAGGAACGCGTTAGAGTCATGTGACAATTGGCGTATGTTTGTCTCTCCGTCTCTTATTCCGTCTGTTAGCAACATTACTCAAAAACGGAGTAATGATTTGGATGAGATTTTCAGGAATGGTCAGAAATGACACAAGAATCAAGTGATTAGATTTTGGCAGTGATGCGGCTTATAGTCTGGATCCACAGATTTGTTAAAGATTTCTGTATCATTGAGAGATAGTGACACAACATCACTGTAACTATAACAACAAGTGAATGCTACGTCAGCTGCCTGCTGATGATCACATGATTACGATCCTACTACAAATCCATTGTTGCAGACTTATCGGGACTTATCTGTTAGAAATGATACAAGGAACAGTTGATTAAATTGTGCGGATGTTTCTGAGTCCCATCAATTCCCACCGTCCGCTTCATATTTAGGTCATGTGATTCAGTATCCATGCATAACGCACACATGCATAACACACCCCTGTACTTAGCACAAGGTCATTTTGTTTGAGGGTACATCTATATTAAATGGTCACATTCTGTGGTGCCATGATTTCTGCCATGAATTTTTTCAAGATTTCAGCCGTCGGAAATGATACGACGGAACACCCTTAGCGGAGTACTGCGCGCTCTGAATGCTTTTCTTGTTGACATTGTTCTTGTTGTGCAGAAACTGTATGAAACTGTATTTTTTAGAATTTGACTTTATAAATCTTTCCTGTCAAACCAGGTACGAACTGGCCCAGCAGCTACAACCTCAGTCAGCAGACGACCCCTTGGGAACAGGCGCTGTGGCTCATGATATGCAGGTGGAAATAGAGGGAGACTCTCTCCAACAAGCCCCTGCTACCACAGCAGAGCAGCAAAGCATGCTGGGACTCGGCCAGACGGAGGTTGTGAATGGAGGCCAGCAAGTGACTTTGGAGGCACCACTGACTGACCAACCTCTAGTACAAGGAGAAGGTAAGAGCAGCTAAATGCATGCTGCTTTAACATCAGTTAGCCATGACTGCAACAGCTGTCGCTTCGTACTTTAATATCTCTATAATGTGACTTAGTTTACAAACTGCAATGCAGCAAACCCTTTATCCACTACAATATGCAAACACCTCTTCTTACAATCCATCCAGTAATCCATCATAGAAACACTGATATTGTTGGACACTTTCACAAAGTAATAAAAGTCATAATTTAGTGTTTTATGTACCTGTTTTTCTAATGCCGGCTATGCAAACAACCCTTCACTGTTCTAGTGAACGAAATTGAGAGTGACATAAATCAAACCACACCAAGACACAATTTACATATAAAACTGACATTTATATATATTTAAGCATAATTTGTGATAAATTATGCACATACCTCTATTTGTTCTTAATTTTTTTATTTTATTGCCTGGGGCTACAAATATAAATTTCCATTTAGATTTTTCTTTTGACTTCTTGGTTGTCTAACTTTTTATAGTTTCATGTGATATTACTGCAGTATTCATTTTCAAATATCTCATGTTGTGATGTTTGTTTGGCCTTTATAGTGCTGAATTTATACACATATTTACAAATTAGGAGGGTCAAACCTTCATTGGGAAGAAAACAACGGCTCAATGTGCAGAATGTTAACCACAATATAGCAGCCGTCTCTGCTACTGGAATCTCGTTATGAAAACAGAATTTTGTTGGTGTTGTTTTGAAAAACTTTCAATGATATGAAACTGAAATGAACAATGATATGAACTGAAATAATGTTGGATATTCATGATTTTTGTTGCACTGAAAGCTTAGTACTTCTTGAAAAGTGTCCAACGTCAATGGAAATATATTAAACCAAATCCTCAATTTGCTTATTCGGCATAAAACACACACATGGTACTGCTAAGCCCACTGCAGTGGAGCTTCAGGAGAGTAATAGAATAATAAAGAGCCCTTCTATAATGGTCTCCTAATCATTCTGAATCATTTAAAAGTCATCACTGCTCTCCACAACCAAGCAAATGAGCCCAACTGACCTCTAAAAACTCCATGTTTTTCCCAGTACATTTTTGTTGGTAGTTAAGAATTACTTTCCCTAAAGAACTGAACAACCTCAGTTTTCAAACGCATGTTTTATAGTGAGGTTCTGTAGACGTAACCTCAGCTATCTATTTTAGAATTTACCTTCATACCACTGCTGAAATGTAAAGTTCACAGAATGTAATATTTTCCTACAATCTCCAAAAGCAATGCTAGCTGCAATGAGTTGTCCCCAGTCCTCACTCCTTGTTCCTTTTTTCTGTGGGGTTAAGTTTATGGTCTGTGATTCTTGACTGTGTCACCATGCAAAATTTATTTTTGTTCTTCTGAAGCTCTTCTCAGTTTGCATATCTCTGTAGTTGAGTAAATAATCTGCTGTTTAACTACGATTGAAGTCTGTGGTACTTTTTTAACCTTAACTAAAAGATGAACAGTGGAAATGTCCCTCTAATCTGTTTTCTCAGTACTTAAATCTCTCGCTTTGCATCTCTTCCTTTGCATTGACAGACTCATATGTGACTACCCAACATGCTTTGCCTCAGAATATCAGCCAGTTTGAGACACCAGCACTTCCTCAGCCTGCATTTGACCAGCAAGCTCTAACGCAAGGTACAAACACAGCGATGCACTTTCTGTCTCACAAATTTTATGCAAGGAAGCATTTCCGTTCTGGATTTATTTCACTGAAACTGTTGCCAGACTTCATTGTGTCTTTAATGCATGAAAATATGAGGGTTCATAAAAATGTGAAGAGACAGTGACTGTCAAATTCCAAAACCGTACCTCATTTAAATTTGGCCACCCATTCAAGTCGTCTCCTTGTGTAGCAAGACAGTGCTGCTGCATCTCTTACTTATTTATTTATTTATTGGCTAGGGACAGCACACATTAATGAACGTCTATTTAGAAAGCAATAGATGTAAATATGCCTGATTGGAGCAATAATGCTAATTTACAGCCGCAGTCCCAAGGCAGGTAAAAACAAACCATGACAGTGAAACGTAAAACAATACGTCACAATAAAAGCACATTACACAAACTACACAAAGAAAACATAACAGTGAAACATAGGGCAATGGGTCATAATAGAAGCACATGACAAAAAGTACTCAAAGAAGTTAAAGGTCAGTGGTCTCAAGGCTGGTTCAGTTTCAGCCACTGTTTAAGGTGAGTTTTGAAGGTCGGTAACGTGGGACACTCCCTTATGGAGAGTGGAAGACTGTTCCAGACTTTACTTGCCTTCACAGAAGGAGCATTTTGTCTGAAGGCTGTTTTTCTGTGTGGGACCTCACAGCCCCCTCTAAAGGAGACCCTTGTCTTGATACCGCTGTGAGCCCTTCTTTTCTTGCATCGCTCCCTGGAAGTTCCGTTATCTAAACTTGTCAAGCATCATCAGTTCTGAATCCCTTGAACTGAGTCAAAACTGTGATCCCTTAGATTCAATTACACTTTGGGAAAGAAGGATTCACAGTCTAATCCTGGGAGATTATTATCCCATGCACGGCCACATCAATGTTGAAGAATACAACAAGCTGTGCTCCTGACTTGACGCATAGTGTCCAGCTTTGGAAAATGCAAACACTTCCACAGTGAAAAACAGCTTTTCTTCTCTTCTCTTTCTTCTCTCTTAAAAATGAAAGTTGACTTGTCTTGGGTTGTTGACTCATACTGAATGTCCTATTTCTGTATTCCACCGAGGACAGGTTTGTGTTTTGTGAATGGAATAGTTGTACCAACTCATTTATAGTAGCAAAAATTACCATGCTGTATTTTCTGTTTACCTCTAGCAGTCATTTTATAAATTCAATTTCTCATTATAGATTAGTATCTAGAGAAATCATTCAAATATACATAGTAATGATGAAATAAGCATCTTTTCAGCTTTGCTAGGCTGTCTACAGAAAAAGCAGTTGTTGCTTGTTGGAAAAGGGCTGACAAACTACAGTTCCCGCAGCAAACTTAACAGTTAATTTGGTCATATTACGTGAACCATCTGCAAAAGTCGCTTGTATGTCTTTTCTCCATTCTTTTCCCTCCCCCTGCACAACTCTTAAGCCAGTGTATTGCTCTCAAACATATGGTTGCTGCTTTACTCCCACCAGCTAACCCACCATGCTGCCACCATGCCAGCCTACTGTTCTCTCCAGCATGAGTCCTGTATAATCAGAATTTTGCAACCGCTGAAGGCGGCATAACAAACAGATTATACATCTGCGATATACATCCACGTTTTGCATTCTCCCAAGAGGTGCTATAACCTGTAAATTGGACCAGAACAGACATGGAGTTTCATCATTTTTAAAGATGAAGCCATATGGCCGTAATTGTCATCAAATTTTAAGAGCATATAATTCATATGTCTTGACAGGAGTGCTGTCTTTTTCCACTGCTGGGGTTGATGCATAATTATTTATTGTGGTTGAAGTGCTACAACAAATGACGCTGATCCCAGGGGGTCTTTGGAGGATACCCTGGATTGTTTTGCTATTTGTATCGTGCTGTGTTTGCTTCTAAAAGTCACCTAACTTAACTCAGGATCTCATTTTCTTAATTGCTGTCTTACCAAGGTGTCCATGCTGTGCTTCATTTGAGGTTCACACATTGTGTCTGCTGCAAAATCAGTGGCTGTTAAAAGTGTCAGTGAAAGAATACGCGCACATTGCAACTTTGTTCATCATTACGAACCTTAATAATCCCCAGAAGTGTTTAGCTTATGGAGAAACAGATGCGGACGTTTAAATGTGTTTAAAGAGCCAAATTTGAACTTTAGCCTTGAGAGGTTAAACAGAGGTTCAGCTATATCGAGACAGTGTTTCAGTTACATTTAAGCTGGATATGAAAACAGAATTTCAAAGGGTAGTTTTGCAGACCAAGCTCTTTATCAAGCCTGCTTATTAATAGCTGATACTTCTGCTTGCTTGACACACATAAAAATGTTTTGCATGCTGTTGTAATACTCAGCAAACAATAAATGTTTTTGTTTATTTGCAATGGTGCAGATTAAACAAAAACTTAATCCTCTCATCTTCCTCCTGCAGCCTAAACAGAATCTGATACCTCAGGGCGCAGACATAAATCCACATAAATGCAAGGACTCATGGTTTCCTGGTAACGATGATCAATGTTATTCACTTCACCTGTTGGTAAATTTTGTTGCGGATTGCTGTGAAGACACTGATTCCAGTAACTGGCTGCTGTTACATGCAGTAACAGTTGTAGCAAACAGTGTATTTATTGGTATATCTAAACACAGTGATTGGTTACAGTTACGCTTAAGCAGCAGTTGTCCTTTAAGTGTAAAGGACTGCTATAACAGCACTTCAAAAGCCAATGTCCTCACATTATATTTACTTTTTTGTTTTGGACAATTTATCACATTCAAGCTGCCCCTCATCGAACATCTTTCTGCTACAGACTGTAATTCCATTGTCAGTCAGAGAGTTTCAGTGAAGGATGAATGTCATTTAAAAATCAATGAAAGCCCTCCTCTCTGCTGGCCAAGCTTCTGACTGATATTTTTGCTTTACGCTGTTGTTTTTGTTGTTTTTTTCTTGCTGACAGGAAGAGTTTTACTTTATTGACTTACTAACTGCATTTGTGCTGGATTGTAGATGTGCTTTTGTTGTTAAATGCTGCTGCATCACACAGTGTTAAATACTGTTTTGCATTTTTATTGTGTAACAAATGGCAAAGTTTCTCAGCCAGAAACTTCTGAGTGTTTATTCCGTTGAAAGTTAAACAACAATTTTATTTGCAAATTCAATGTAGAGCCATTAATGGTAGCAGGCAATGCTAGGGCTTGTGAATTTAATAATTCAAGAGACTGATTATTGCCCGCTGGCTTCCTTCCAGGCTTCACCATCACTGAACCGAGCTACAATCAGCCGCAGTTCTCCACCGTCCAGCAGCTGCAGGATTCCAGCACCCTGGAGTCTCAGGCTCTCTCCTCCAGCTACCATCCCCCAAACCTGCTTCACGTCCCCAGTGCTGAAGTGGTGAGTTGAGGGTCCCTCAGTTATTATATTCACAGTGGCATTTAGTTAAATAAAGATATTTAAGAGCAGTTTCAGTCTTTTAGATTACTAGTTTTGTCTTACAGCACAGCCCCTCTGTAGAGCAGATGATTAGATTATACTTGGAGCCAACAACAGCATGGATTTATATGCTGATGACATCTTAAAATGATAATGAACTTACAGCGCAGTTGTATGTAGATAGTTAATGTGCTAATTGAAGAAAAGATTTGTTGTATAGACTGGCGTTTTTTTTTTTTCAATTCATTGTGTTTTTTTCTGTTTTCTACAACTTTCTCAAACATTAAAATATAAATAGTCCACCTTAAGAAGAGATTATAGGTTGCTTGACCTGGACTTTCTGGGAAACGTGCATATTATTGGTCTTATTCAACTATAATGGTAACATTAATACAACTCTTGTGTCTGTATTCTACAATTCTACAATTTAATTTTGCTTTTATCGAAAGTGACACACGCCTGAGAGTAGATACAACACAAGCAAGGATGTAGTCAGGAGAAAACAACCTGGATAAGTGCAAAAAAACAAACAAAAAAAACAAAACACTATTTGTCAAATGTAAGTGCCTAGCTCAGCAACTAAACAAAATGAAGAGCTAAAGATCTCATGAGATGATAGTGTCATTCACTAAACATGATGTATTTTCTGTTCAGGGGTTACTAGTACGGCGAAAAACAAAAAAGTAGCTCGATTTAATGGGACAAACAGACAGATGGAAATAGAGTGATAAGATTAAGGAATTAGATGCGACACGCAACTCCGCCTGAAACTACAAATTGCTTTTTTGTGGGTACGGATTTAACAAAGAAAATGCAAAATCTAGCAGAGCGTTACAGCTGATAGTACGTTTATTTGTTAACATCATTAGAACCAGATTAGCTTTTTTTCCCATTCTCTGCACTGCTAAATTTGTCACATATTGCCTCTGCCTGGTGTAATGCATAGATAGGAATGGCATCGGTCTCATTGACCAAGTGTATGAGTACTGCCTTTGTGTATGTATTTATATGTGTTTTAAGTTGAGTGTTTGTTGTTGGGTTTATCTTTGTTGATCCAGACAAATGGGCTTCTTCAGCAGAGTAATCAGAATGAGCTCCAGCTGAGTACAGAGACTCAGGAGTACCAGGACGACAGTGAAGACAACACCAAGAGAGCCTACAGGTTTGTGTGTTTCTGTCTGTATGAGTGGCATCAAAAAAGATCCCACCCACCTGCTCGCCGTCTCAATTCCAACCCTTTAGAAACCCTTCTGTAAAGCACTAGAGGTGATAATTACAGCTTCCACACTTTTCAGTATTATCTAGTCTGTCTTTGCAGATCATTTCACAGCTCTGTCAGAATACATCAGCCCATTACCCAGAACTGAACTAACCCAGAACTTAAGTTCAACATTATGTATGGACCATTCAAGAACATTCAGGGATTTTATTGGATCTGGTCCCGCTATACTGGCTGAGTGATGGTACTGCAAATTAATTGTGGCTCATTCTGATGTTGCTGACATTTAATTCCCCAAATCCTTCCTACTCAACAAGCCGCTACATGGTTTAATTCAGCCGTCCAATGAAGAACGCGTTTTTTACCCAAGCACTTGACATTCAGGGGAAAAAGTTCAATTCTTGCCTCATCAAACAAGAAAAACTGCTGCCAGAGTTCTTTTAAGAGCAGTTTTGAAAAGTCCAGATAAATCAAAGGTGTCACGGGTCTATTTAATCCAGCATTTAGGGGCTGATTGTGTCGCAGCGTTCAGGTCTGATGATCGTCGGCTCTGCAGAGATTCTTTTCTAACGCTGATCATGTGACATGAACTTCAGCTGGTCTCCTTCTCGTATTTCATCTTGATTAGAATACTGAGACCTGGGCTACATTCATACCAACACAATTTCACCTCCTGTTTTTAAAATGCTTTACTTCTGCTACATTTACAATTACTGTTTAGACAGATTCTGGTGTTTTTTCACAAACGTTAATTGATGATACAGTATGCTACAGACATTTTACGTATACCATGTCTGAAAAGGCTTCATTGTGAAAGCAGACTTGGACTAATGATCTCTTTCTAGCTACAACCCACAGTAGCCCTGTTTTATTGGATACACCACAGAAACTAAATAATTTTATTCTCATTGACTGCGTGCTGGCTTTTAGTCTTCCCTCTGTGCCTTGTTTGCACTGTGTTTATCTGCTTTATTATCCCCAAACAAATCCTTATTCAGAGCTTAAAAATGATTAATGCTATACATCGTTATGACCATAACTAGACTGTGCTGTTTACGGCATTCACTATGAGTGCTCTTAATAACTTCACCCGACTTTGTTTTCAGCATTTTCCATTCCAAACTTTGCCTCAGATAAGTCAATACCATGTAAGGACAGACCTCAGAGATGCATGTTCGCTCATGTATCTCAAGCACCTCTTCACTTTTCAGTCATCAGTCCTTCATTTTTAACAAGTTGAAACTGAGGTACATGCATGTTTTTATAAATCTCATTTAATTCATTCAGGGGCTTTGACTAGAATGATATAAATAGCTGCTTAACATCTGCACCGTGTCTTGTTGGATATTTCACTAGTAGTCAAACTTTTTGCATCATTCTCACACCATGTTTCTATCTCTGGCATTAGCTTAATAATTCTGCATATTTATTGAGGATGATTGTATACATGGAGCTGGTTGTGTCTTCCAGAAATGATAAATTGAACCTAAATTCACTGTGAAAAGGAATACAACATCAATTCAGACATATACATGTATAGAAACTAGTGGATTAATTAGATTTTCTCAGATGGTTTCATTTGGTTTGAAGATTGTTTTAATACCTCCATATATACTACTCATCCTCACATCACAAGGGACAATAGATACAGAGTAATTAGTTTAGTTCTTACTGTTTTGCAGAAACTAATGTTCACTGTAAGTTCACTTATATAATCCTAATATGAAGTGGCAGTCAGCCTTCCAGTACCTCATTAGCTCACTAATTAACATGAAAGCTCCCCAGATGCTTCATTTGATGCATCTGTGAAATCTGCTGCATTCCATTACAACAACTCTGCCGTAAATTCTACTTTTGCAGAGCTTCTACATTTTCAGTTTTTGTTGACACTGTGAAAAAGGTCATTTAAAGTCATTGTGGGCTGTGATGGTGTATGTGACTGCATTTCCTTTACAAGTGTATAAAAGTTCAGTAAAATGATCACAATGTCAACAAAAATAAAAAATACAGAAGCTTCATAAAGTAGAAATTATGGCAGAGCTGTTGTATTGGTTTGCATAAAGTGTCCAGCGTGCATTGGTTTTGTTTCTTAATTTGTGCATATAATTGAGGGTAATAATAACAACTTGCTGATTTAGAAATGACTCCCGCTGAAAAGAAGACACCAAGAAGTCAGGTGTAGCTTTTTCCATTTCACCCAGTTTTCATTTGAAAACACAGATCTCCTGTTGTGTTTGTGACTAGCATCAACACTTCTCTGGTGCTTTAGATCCCTAAAACTGAGATTTCTATGAATGCAGGTGACCCCAACTTAGTTTGAAAACTCTGGGGTTGCATTTTAACACCACTTTCGTATTGGGTCTTTTCAGTCACTATGATTTTTGATTTGATTTTGATTTCATTAGTTTTGTGTCATGCACGCATGAACAAACCCTCATGAGTTTGCAAGACACCACACCAGTATATTAGCATCGCACACATTATTCTGCTGTTCAGTTCTCAAACAAAATATGTTGCCTTCTATCCCAGACATGGCAAAGATATTCTGACATGATAATGGTTCCCATTGTTAAACATAACTAATTTTTTTTACGGTTATCCAACCAAAATAAATCAAGCTAAAAAGAGGACATCTTACTAAAAAGAACGTTCCTCATGTCTTCATATACAGGGCAGTAAAGGTCTAGTGGCTTGATATGTCTGCAAAGTTCTACCTAGTCGCTGGTCCAAGCAAAGACATTTCTCGTATTATTTTTTGCCGTTGCTGTTCTTCCTCTTTCTAAAATGGTCTTGACGGAGGTCATTTTTGCTTTGAAACATCCTTTTTAAAGATCAAACTTTGGATGTGTGGATGTAGGCTGAGAAATAGTATTGCAGATACCCACCCATTAAACCACGTGTCATTTTTTATGCTTTTGGGGGGTTTTTAAACAATGTAGTTTGCAAATACACTGCTGTTCAAACGTGAGGGTCACCCAGGTCATGTCATGTTTTCCATGAAAACTCACACTTTTATTCATGTGCTAACATAATTGCACAAGGGTTTTCTAATCATCAATTAGCCTTTCAACACCATTAGCTAACACAATGTAGCATTAGAACACAGGAGTGATGGTTGCTAGAAATGTTCCTCTGTACCCCTATGGAGATATTCCATTAAAAATCAGCCGTTTCCAGCTACAATAGTCATTTACCACATTAACAATGTCTAGACTGGATTTTCGATTAATTTAATACTACCTTCATTGAAAAAGATTGCTTTTCGTTCAAAAATAAGGACATTTCTAAACTTTTGAACGGTAGTGTATATGGTATCCCATGTCATCATGCTACATGTTTTAAAGGAAAAGTCATACATTTTTTTGACAAATTCAACAAAAAAAATATTGGGTGCTCATACATAGGCCTGGTTCTGTAAAGAAAATGGCTCAGACTCATCCAAAACAGTACTCTTCTGTCCCTGCAAAGAACAGGGATTAGGGAAAGAGAGATCAGAGGAACAAGAGGGATGGTAACTCTGGCACATGCTAACTATCTAAACTAAAAATCTAGATATCAACGGTCTTTCTCCAGAATCATACCGTGCCTTTAAATCGTGTACACTGTGAATATTGAGCTGAAGTTTGATTTTAAAGATCATCCCAGATCAAAAAATGATTTTACTCTTGACAAGACAACAATTAAGTAACTTTGCCAACTTGTTTAACTTTCCTGTTAAATTTTAGTAACGGAAAAGTCCTGCAACAATTGCCATAGCTCTATTTACCAACTTGCTTTGGCAAGAGTGTGTACTTAATGTAGAACATTAGACATCTCAAATAGCAGACATCTATCCCTCTGCAATAAACAAAGTTTGACCTGTCAGCTACTTCAGGGACCGTAGGCACTTGCCTGTCAACAGAAACATTTATTATTTTGTTAGGAAGGCGCATTGAGCCACATCACTGGGGTTTCAGTGGTGTTTTTGATGACTGCTGTTCATTCATTCATAGGATTCTGTTGAGTTGTGTCTACCAAAGGAAGTCAAGTCACTTCTGTGGTTTGGATCTTGTAAATTTAAAAAGAAAGTACAGGTTGATTCCTCTGGGTTTACAAGCTGCAACATGTCCTTAAAGAATCCAGTTTTGCTTAATTTACTAAACATTTAGCTTTTACTGTTCAGTATGTGGACTGTATATACCTCTCTTTTTCTCAATGCAATGAAAATATACAGATAATTATTTGTGTTCTGGCCAATCTCACAAATCAATGCAAGTTACATTGTCATAAATAACAATAATTCTTTTTTGCTTTCTTTCATCCTCAGGTGCAGTTGGTGCAATAAAGGCTTCAAAAAGTCGAGCCATCTGAAGCAGCATGTGAGATCCCACACTGGGGAGAAACCGTACCGTTGTCCCCTCTGTGGACGAGCCTTTGTATCATCTGGAGTACTGAAGTCACATCTCAACACACATACAGGTACGCTTGTATTACACCATCCTAGTTTATTACCACTGTCCACACTTGTAGCCTTTAAAGGTCGATGACTAAATTAGTCATTTATTCAGTTCAAGGCCAACCTTTACACTGTGCAAAAATCTTTTTTTTCTAATTATTTCCTTGTCTTCCAAAGCCGGGCTTTCTTGCTTTTCATTAACACCACAATTACAAATCAAGAAGTTTTAATTAGACTTGGAAGCACTTCTCTGCCATTGATTTCTCAAATCAATCCTTGCTATTTGTGGTGCAACTGAAAATCTGTAAAAGAAGAAAAGAAGAAAAATCCTTTTTCCCTATATAGGAAAAAATAAATATCAGGAGTGTTTAAATAGAGTTATTAGAGTTATTAATTTTTAGAATTACATTTTAGATACAGGGCTGCGCAGTGGCTTGGTGGTTAGCACCGTCGCCTCACGGCTAAAAGATCCCCGGTTCGCGTCCCTGTCTGGGATCTTTCTGCATGGAGTTTGCATGTTCTCCCTGTGCATGTATGGGTTTTCTGAGGGTTCTCCGGCTTCTTCCCACAGTCCAAAAACATGCAGAAGTTAATTGGTGATTCTAAAATGTCCATAGGTGTGAATGTGGGTGTGATTGATTGTCTGTTTATGTAGCCCTGTGACAGACTGGTGACCTGTCCATGGTGTCCCCTGCCTTCACTTTAAGTCAGCAGGGATAGACTCCAGCCCCCTGTGAGCCTAATGAGGATTAAGTGGTGTATAGATAATGGATGGATGGATTTTAGATAGAGGGAATTTAATATTGCATTTTTCGGGTGGACTTACATTAGTAGTATGACACCAGAAAGTTGTCCAGTTTTTAAATCCTTGAATTTCTCTGAGTAAAAATCCCTAAAGGGTTCTTAAATGCAACTTCCTGAAACCTGCAGAAACTCTGTGAAGCCTTATCTCTGTAATGTCTCACTGACAGGAGTGAAGCCCTTCAAGTGTAATGTTTGTGATGCCTCATTCACCACCAATGGCAGCCTGAACCGCCACATGATTGGCCACATCAAGTCTTTCAAATGCTCCATGTGTGACGAGAGTTTCCGGACCAGCCTGCTGTGTAAAAGGCACATGAAGAAGGAGCACGCTGTGGAGGATCAAAGTAAGGATGCTCGGACAACATTTGAATGTTTCAATTCATAACGCTTTTTTATGCTCGGGGTCATTTCTATTCTGTTGCCTCTCCAGAGTTAGGAAGAAGTTCTGAAAGTTGGAAACAAACTTTTTAGTAGTATGAAAATGATTTAACTAGGGAGGGAACTTTAAGATACAGTTGATCAGCATGCAATAGATTGATCTTTGAACTGAATCTTGGATATGCAGAAATCTGGAAAAGGCAAACACAAAATATTCAAAAACTCAGCCCCCATCCAGACTCATCGTCAGCTTGGATGGTAAATCCACCGACACAACCTCACCAGCCACTACAACACATTTGCTTGAAAATTTAATGATCGGCTTTCTTACCCAGGAGAAGAACAACAAGCTCAAAATATAGTAGTTACTGGACGTATTTTGTTCGTCTAGCATGCTTTGCTAATAGTGACAAGTGTTAATCTGGAAAAGCAACTTCTCCTGCAGCTGCATTTGTAATACAGTAAATAGTAACGACACCCTCTCTCCGAAAAGACATCGGATTGGCCGAATTATCCTTTCACAAGATAGAGTTTCTAATGCCTCAAAACAAAGACAAGAAAAATGGCACAAAAGTCTAGTTTCCTCTTCGACCACTTGAATTATAAATTTATTTATATTTTATGCTAAAAGGTTATTATGGAGTCTTTTCCCAGCTATACCAAAAAAAATGCTGCCTACCCTAACTTTAATGCACAGAATTGTTGTAATTGTTTTCAAGTTACATTGTTGTGTGTCTAAATAATATCTGTTTTGTTGGGACAAGTGAACAGTACCAATTAAAAGCTTGGACATACCTGCTCATTTAAGGATTTTTCATTGTTTTTGCAATTTTTTTTAACATTATAGAACACAGTTAAAGACCTCCAAAATAGTAAATAACACATATGGAATTATGTAGTGAACAAAAAAAAATCCAAAATATATTTTAAGTTTTAGATTCTTCAAAGAAGCCACAGTTTGGCTTCTCTCAACCAGCTTCGTAAGGAATATTTTTCCAACAGTCCCATATATGCTGATGCAATTTGCTGTATGCCTTTCCTTCACTGTGCAGTCCATCATTCCTTCACCTTTGGACAAATAGTGGCTAGTATGTATTAAACTCAGACATGAACAGTAATACCAGACTTCAATCATTACAGTTATGGGTCTGGACAATCAAGACGCGGAGGAAGAGGAAGACGAAGAGGAGGGCGATCAAAAAGCATCAAAGAGGAGGGGTCTGGAAATCATCACTTTCACTGAGGAGCAAGCGGCCGAGCTGGCGAAGGATCCCGGCGAGGAGGCCTCTGTGTCGGAGCGAATACTCGCCCAGTCGGCGGCAGAGAGGGATCGGATCAGTGAGATCAAAGACAAAGCTGTGGAGCTGGAAACAGAACCCAAGTTCGCCAACTGCTGCAGCTACTGTCCCAAGAGCTTCAAGAAGCCCAGCGACCTCGTCAGGTAAATACAACACCTGTTCATAGAAGGAAGTTACGAGAAATATATACAATTTCCACAGTCATCATGAGACAAAATCTGAATGACTGGGTTGTTTGAGTTTGGTAGTCCCTGACTGTAGAACATCTTCAAAGTCACTAGTCTGAGATGAATAATTACACAGGATTCAGAGAAAACAACATTAACATACCACTGTTTTCTGACATCCACATTCACAATGTGAAAGCGCAGCACAGAGTAACAGAAATTAGTTCAACCCAGTGGGAATAGCCTTTTGGTTCTCAATCATCATATTTCATAATTCTTTGCACAGTCATCAAATGAAATACGTTATATAATACCAACTGAAAACAAGCAGTTCTACTGAAGTGTGAAGGAAAAGGAAGCCAAGCTGACAAGAGATCAGCAGGATGGCAGCTCACCATTGGATTCATGCTGGAAACGAAAGCAGCTTTTTCTTCTTCCAAAACTGAAGTTTAATGGTGGAGCAGCGTGTAACAGCAGAAAAACAGAAAAGACATCTGTCAAAATTTTTTTAAATCTGTAACTATATTTTAGGGATTTTTTTTAGAGTATTTATGACACGTTAACATCTGGAGGAATGTTTTCTGAGTAATCTTGAATCTTATTGTATTAATATAAAATATGAGTTCGCAAGGAAGATGCCACCAGAGTAATAGAATTTGTCTACTTCACCTACAGCAATACACTGCATATGAAAGCCAACACAGAAGTGACTTAGACTTTAAGCTATAGACTCAAAATCAATCACTTTTGTTGTAAACTTAGAGTGTGAGAAAAAATGACCTACTTCTCCATCCATTTATGTCTGGTTTCCAAACAACAAGAAGGCAACAGTTGAAAACTAAGGTCGAGGCTTTTAAAACAATATGCATTTGGCAGCCCAGACTGTATGGGCATGTGAATAAACATGTTGAGTCTTGATCAGTAGCTCTCAAACCAGTGGGTGAAGTCGCAATCGCTACGTCTGTCTTTTAGAAATAGTCTATGTGTACTGCTTAATCTATATTTATCATGGTAAACTTGTATTTGATATTTCATTATAAAGATCAACAGGTTAGACTGGGCCTCTTAAACCTTTACAAACATAATATACAGAAATCAAGAAAATTGTAGCCTGTTTGAGTCCAAATATTGTCTTCAAAGAGGCCTTTTTCTAATCTGATAAGAATCACCAAATAAGTTTTTAATCCCTGTAGAAGCTCATCTGCAACAACCAGTAATGTAATAATGATCAATAACGTAATACCTGCCAATAGTGTAATAAATATAGCCATTTTAAAGGTAATGACATAATAACTTGTCAAAAATGCAATAAGCTATTACAGTATTGATTGTTTATTGCATTAATGGCCTAGCATTAAAAAAATATTAAAAAAAAAAAAATCCTTTGAAAATGTAATAACTGCAGCCGATAATGTAATAATACATAAATAGGACTGTATTTCTTGGAAATAATTTTTTGGGTTTTTTTTGCAGTTTTTGTGCAGTTTGCGCAAAATTTTTACATGACTGGCAAAACGTTATTACTTTATTGGCTCAAAAATGTTATTACATTATTGACAAGTTGTTGGCTTTATTACATTTAAAATGGCCAAAATGATTATGTTATTGACAGGTATTACATTATTGGCCGTTGTTACGTTATTGTTTGCCAAATGGTCCGTGTTATTTGGCCTGATGACTTCTTCAAACATTTCCCTCCTTCAAGCAAATGCTTCAATGCACACACTTTGTCAAATCTGTTGTTTGTATTGCTCCTTAAAGTTTGACTATGAAAGTGTATTTCAATATCCAGGCATATCAGGATCCACACAGGAGAAAGACCGTACAAGTGTGACGACTGCGGGAAGAGTTTTACAGTGAAATCGACTCTGGACTGCCATGTAAAAACACATACAGGTGAGTGAGAGTTGGTGTTTTACTTGCTTCATGGATCCTACTACATCTAGAATTTGCAACAGCCAAGACATGAACAGAAATGGATGTTTAATAAACAAAACTGCTGAAATGCTGACTACAAAGAGAGATCTCAATTCACATTCAGGTGACTGTAAAAACACCCTCCTTATTCTTTGCAGGTCAGAAACTATTCAGCTGTCATATGTGCAACACGTCCTTCTCCACAAAAGGCAGCCTGAAGGTGCACATGCGCCTCCACACCGGCTCCAAACCCTTCAAATGCCCCTTCTGTGATCTACGCTTCAGAACTTCAGGTCACCGCAAAACCCATATCCAGTGTCACTTCCGTCCAAACAGCGACAGCCGCAAATCCAAGAGGTCTTCCTTGTCTGCCGGTCAGGCCAGACAGGGACAGGACCCAGGGACCGGCCAGGCTGTGGCATCAGCTCAGGGACAGCAGCCGGCTAATTCAGAGGCTCTTCAACCTGTTGGTCTGCTGCAAACGCCAAACTCTGACCCCAGCATTTACCTCCCCGCCAACCAAGTCCTGACAGGGCAGTTTGACCAGAATCTCCTGCAGCAAGGACTAGTAGGACAGGCCATCCTGCCGGCCTCCATGTCAGGTGGGGACACATTTATTTTTAAAGCATACACAAAGACAAAAAAAATAGTTTGAAGAACTGCAGAAGTTGAACTCACAGTTAATATGGACAGAAAGGATAAGGTAAGATAAGATCAACTTTATTGATCTCACTACTGATCAATAGTGTGAAATGCCTTTGAAAAGTCAGTAAAGAGGGACAAACAGCATTTTATGTATTCATACTATATATTCATATAATCAAACAAAACTTAAATATCAAACAGGAATTTGGGAAAGAAAAACTCACAGTAGCATTGTCATCTCAGAACACTTACAAGCAAGTTGTGAAATTGTGTAAACGATTGTTCTTTGTTCTGTCACATTTGCTCTGTCTTACTTTTTATTTGCAGTTGTGAGACTTTCACATGTGCATATTGCGCGCATGCTCATTGGCTGATGCATTTTTGAGTGACAGCTCAATAGTCTGGATGATGTTCAGTGCCAGATGGACTTGATTCTTTTACATTTAGATATAGGTACAGTACGGCCTCTAACTTAGGTGTATGATGAGTTTGATTGATGCCATGAGGGTTATATAGTCAGAAATTTGAGCAACGCAGTTAAAAATAAAATGGCCTTGAAGTGACTGCTGGGTAACATATAGTCTTAATGTCTGTGTTTCAGTCACTATTTCATTTCATTTTTGTTGTCTGACAACAGAAACAGGGAAAAAAATGTAAATGACAGAACTTTTATTGGGAATTCAGTTGTATTAAAGTGCAGAATATGTGAGTGAAGAGGGGATGCACCTCTAAAAAATATCGCCCTCGCAAGAAAGTTTGTGTCAGTACTGCAAACAATAAGTTTCAAATGCTTTCTGAAGTTATCAAAAAGAATTCCCAGGATAGCTCCCTTGCAAGTTTTACTTTTAAGATGAGTTTAATTCTCTTAGAAATTCTTCTTTTTGTTGGCAGTATACAAAGTGGTGTTTGGCTATACTAACACATATCTGATTCCATAAATGTCAGGCTGATGATTAATTCGCTGAAAAGCTGCAGGGATCATGATTTCTCTCGCCAGAGGCTCCATTGGTTATCACTTGACAGCATCAGACCTGTTGCTCTGGATAACATAATTTACATCACCGTGCTTGAAAAGGCCAATCCCCAGAGGACAAAGCTGCTTTATCACCACAGGCCACCTTCTGCGTGCATCCTTTCTACAATCACAGCCCTCCGTTTGATTGTTCTACTGATAAATCCACACATGGCACAGAAATCCATTAGCGCACTTCCAAACATTCTCTTATGCTTTTTGTACTCGGCTTTAAAGCATTTTTGAGAGAGATAAAGCAAGACATCAAAGAACAAGCTCGTTTAATCTTCTCTAACAGGCTTTCACACTTTCAACAGCTGAGTATTCAAGGTTTCCCTGTGTGTGGAAGTGATACTAAGCCTCGACATTACAAGAGGATTTTCAGATATTTTGATTATACCTTACATTTACAATTAATCATTTGATGGTAAGTTATTTTTGTAACATTCACTGAAAACAGTTGTGCAGGTGAAGAAAATGTTGTTGTCAGGCTGGGTGTAATTCTTCAAGTTTGGCTCAGGGATTGCTTTAATAAAACAGTAATAAATAAAATGGGTTTCTGATATGAAGCAAAGAAAATGAATAAATATGTTGTTTGCTTCACTGGGGCATGGAAAATTATTCAAAAGGGAGCGCTTTTAGTTTCTGAATGTTCCCTTAAACATTCTAAATTAATTGGAGTTAAAGAGATTGGCTGGATTCTGGCTATTTTTTGAAATTACCTTCCCTGCATCTCAACTGGAGCATCACAGTCGAGGAGTTTCCCAAAACACTCCACAGTCATTACTTCCTTCCTCAAGCCTTTCCAGACATTTTTCTCTCAGTCTGTTTGCCTTTACAGAGTTCACTGAAAGTAAACCTCACTACTTCCTCCCTTTCATCATCTGGGAAAAGACTGAATTGAATTTTTTTCTTTGTTGTCTCAGTTTTTTTTTTTAACTTATTCATGAATTCTTAGTGCCTTTTACATAAGAGAAACCTTGAGGGGTTCTCTGTAGTTTGGAAGCGTAGCAGTGCATGTGATGTGTTGGATATCATGCAAGTGTATGTGACCTTTGACATGAAATGGAAAATTCATGTATCCACCTCCAGGGTCATCCTCCTCTGTTATCATGAATGTACCTCTCAGCCTCTCACTACCTCTTCTAACTGAATTATTCTGACTTGAGCATTTAGTTGAGCTGAGCTGTAGGGTTTCCAAACATACACTGATCAGGCATAGCATTATGACCACCTGCCTAATATTATGTTGGTCCCTTTATGCCACTAAGGCTCCTCTAACCCAGTGGGGCATGGACACAGGACCTCTGGGGATGTCCTGGTGATAGTGATTTCTGTGGGTTCTGTGGGTTGCAGGGTGGGACCTTCCTAGATCAGGCTTTTCCTGGCACATCCCATAGATGCTCAATGAAATTTGGATCCGGGAAATGTGGAACCCGGGTGAACAGCTTAGCTCTGTCGTGTTGCCCAGGCCACTCCTGTGCAGTTTTTGCAGTGTATCGGGGTGCATTGTCCTGCTGAGGGTGGCAACTGGCATCAAGGACTGCTGTTGCCATGGGTGGTGGGGGATTACTTGATCGTTGAGGTGAGTGGTACATGTCAAACAGCAGAACATTGCATTGTAACAAGATGATCAATGTCATTCACTTCGCCTGTCCGTGGTCATAATGTTGTGACTGGTCGGTGTATGTAAAGGCAGAAGAATATTATACTTGCGGTTTCCTGGAAGGTTAATTTTTAGTCTCACATTTTGATATTTATGCTTCACTAATTTTCTGCTAATGTTAAATATCTGTGTTTGTGTGCTTGCTGCAGCTGCAGGAGATCTGACTGTGTCTCTCCCAGATGGACTGACCACGCTGGACGGCCTCCACTTGCAGCTGACGCCTGCCAACCTGGTGTGCCCCAATGTCCAGATCTCTGGCATTGATACCAGCAACATCAACAACATCACGCTACAGGTCACTGAAACCTTATTATTATCCATGTGTGCCACTGCTTTGGCCTGAGAGGGACCATATTATACAAAATTTCACATTATGATGTCTCCCAATGTCTCCACAGAATAGGATAAAAGGTCTTCCTCTTCTTTTCTAGCCTTTTTTCCGGAGATCAGAAACTGAGTCTGAACAAGTCATTCAGGTTTGCCGCCTGTTGTGATGTCACAACAGGATAAGCACCGCCCCCAGCTGGCCCCTCCCACTCTGGGCTCCTCTTTGCAGTCACTCACTGTGTCTTTTTACTTTAAAGACATCACGCAGCCGCCCTTACAAAGTGTGCACTGTTTCATGTCGTATTCACAGAATTAGGACACACTACTTTACACCTAGACTTTCACTGTCAAAGTCTGTATTGCGAATTGAGTCCATCTGTGGCTTAAGCCTTTATAATCACCCGACACACTGTGACATAGATGACCTAATTGCGCCTAGAAAAGCATGCTGGACTGCACACTACAAAATCAGCATGTAGCAGGACATCCCAGTATTTTTTGGAATACTGCAGTTTACATACTATGTATTGGGACATGCCAAAATTTTCTCTGGCGTACTATATAGTATGGAAGTATATTGGAATACACCCAAAGTAGATACAGAGAGATGTGTCTGTGACCCTCTTCCTGAGAGGGATGTGATCAGCAGCAGCAAAGTTTAATTGAAAGTAGGGCTGGGACTTTAACGCGTTAATTTCGATTAATTAATTACAGGCGAAATAACGTGTTAAATGAATTAACACATTTAATCGCACCTTTCCCAGTTCCCTAATTTCTGTCCCACCGGTAACACTGATGAACACTCCAGCCCAGTAGGTGGCGGTTATGAACCTAAAGTCCGTCTGTAGCATACGGTCTGTGGTCTGCAGTGAAGAAGATACACAGCACAAGGAGGTTTGGTGAACAGGGAAGGAAGACGAGACCACAAGAGACCACCAGACAGATAAAAAATGCTGATAAATAGAAATGAAACAAACATTTTTTTTGGTTTAAGTTATTACACTGCCAAAGAGGCGGAGCCTCGGCAGAGTAATAAACCACAAAAATGTCTATCTTTTAATAACTTAATTATAAACTTTTAGTTTATGAAAAATATTTTTGTTCATAAATAAAAAATTTATATTCCTAAAAAAAAGAACCATCAAAATGACATCATTTATCAGACCCAGAAACGATGAAAACAGAATGAATCTATGGATTTTCAACTTTCTGAAGGTTCTTGAACTACTTATGCTTTTGTTATGTGTACAATGGGAAAACCGAACTAAATCCAGGCTTAAATCATCCAAATCACTTTTTTTTTCTGTATGTCCCGTTTTAAAATTGTATTAATTTTATAAATTTTAAATTATAAACACGTATATGTCTAGTCATTGATTCAACTGTCAACCAAAATTTATTTGAATTGAAAATAATTACTTATTGTTTCAAATATTGCTATGTGATAAAAATGTGATTAAAACTGCGATTAATTAATTACAAAGCCTGTAATTAATTAGATTCATTTTTAAAGTCACGTCCCACCACTAATTTAAAGCTAAAGACACTAAAACATGCTGTCTGGAGCAAAGTTAAAACTTGAATTTTAATGATCTGTCCATTATTTTGCACTTGAACCTTAAATAAACATTTTGTGGCACTTATATTAACTTGCTAAAAGGGGGTTTATTATGAGGCCTTTAAGTTTTTGGGCCCAGAAACGTTGTGCTCCACGACAATCTCTGTGTCATGGTTATATATCCTAAATTATGACCTACACCTTCACATATTAGACTAAAATCTACTGCTAATTTTTGTGAATGCAACAAAGGATGTAAATTACATAATCAGAGAATGTATGCAAGGCTTTGTCCAGACATCAACGTACCCTCCAATGTTTTGTGATGACTACAGAGCAGAGTCACCAGTGCATATGCGCTGGAGCACATAGATGCTGACCTACTGTATGTGTATAAAGTAAAGCATCCTCCAAGCAGGCAAGAAAGTAGTACAAGAACAACTCTGCATCCATGCTATCTACAGGTGTCCATGTGCACAACCTCAGTGGAGCACAACCCAACTGAAAATATAGTCTATAATAATAGAAAGATCAAAGCTATTTCCTCAAGTCTTTACCTCATTTCTACCAATAAACTGATCAGAAGCCAGCTGAAGCAGTAGACTCGCTAATTTTTTCTCGGGTGTGTATTCACATCATGTCACCCAATTACTTTGTGCAAAATGGCTCTTAGATGTGGTGATGCCTGATCAGTATTATGTCTTTTTGAGTAGTTCTTTAAAATCTCAGTAGCTTGTAACTAACAGATCAAAGCTTGCTTTTGCCTTTGATGTGTTAGTATTTCAGTTATTAAATTAGACTTTTTCCTGCAGCCGCATTTGCACAGTGTTACAGTTTATTTGCTATGATCGCACAGTTAAGCCTCAAATTGTTCATTCCAAATGGCAATTTTTTGTAACTATAGTGATTTTTTCTTGGACCAGCAGGTTTCTTCTGGCAGGAAATGACATAAATAATTGACAAAAGACAAGAAGACATTGTACTGGAGATGTTAGTGATGCATTTTTAAATGTTTCTAGGTTGGTTGGTTTGTTTCTTCATTTTTTACTACAAGTTGTTCAAAATGATTCAGACTGTCACTGAGTAATCTGTGGCAAAAACTTTATTTGCCACCAGAGCAATCAAATGGTTCTTATAACTGTGAAACAGCTTTTTGCATGTCTCCACTGAGACTTTGGACCACTCCTCTTTTACATTCTCTAAACAGATTCTCGATGGTATTCAAATCTAGACTGTTGATATTGTTTTCTATTGTCCATTTCTTTTTCACATTGCCTGTATGTTTCAGATCATTGTTACTGAAAAGTACAATGCTGCCCAAGGCAAGTTTTTTTTCTGTGGACTGCCTGATGTTTTCCTTCAGAATATTAATTTACTCCTCTTTTCTTATGGTGCTGTTTATTTCAACACCGTTGTGTGGCCCTTTGGCTAAGAAAAACTATATGAATCATTACATTCCCAACGCGATGGTTAACTGTAGGGATGGTGTTCTTGTGGTCGATTGCGTCTCCTTTCTTTTGCCAAACAAAAGCCACCCTCACGTCTCAACAACCCAGTTTTCATCCCGTCCAACCATAGAATTGAAGAGCAAACCTGTCTTCTTTGTGTAGGCGAGCCTTTGCAAAGACTAGGTGAGCTTTTGTTTGTCTGTCTTGAGATGTTGGTAACAGAATTACTTGCAGTTACCACAGCCTTGGTGATAATCCATAGACTCTTCTTGGCTTCCAACAATATCATTCTTGGCAGTGCAGTTCTTTTGGCTTCCTGCCATGACCTTAAACTCCTTTTACTTTTTGATAATGCTTACTTATAATAGCTATTGACAGTTGAAAACACTTCCCTGTCTTGTGAGGAGACACAATGTTCAACTTTCTTTTAGTGATGGACCCCAACAGCAGTCTCACTAAGCTCTGGTTTTGCCAGGACTTGCAATTGACTAGTAACTCAGTAGAGAACTACTGCATCTATTTATAGTGTATGAGAATGCTGTAAAAATTGCTAGAAATTACCAGGACCATTTGAAAAGGTATAGAAGCTTGTATTTTCTAAAAAAAAAAAAAAAAAAAAATAGTTTCCAGGGTTATAATATTTTTTGGCGTGACATTTTTAGTATTAATGGAAATGTATACATAGAAATAGGTAAAATTTGATGGTAAAACATTTCAACACAATGCCATAGCATCTTCTCCACTTGATTATGTCATTTTCAGCCAGAAGAGACCTATCATAAATCAAAATTTGGCATGAATAATTTGGGGCTTGACTTTATATGCAGGACATCATGCTGCCTGGGCTCTTTCATAGGAGAGTGGATTTTTAATTTTATTTTTTCTTTGCCCAATTTGCCAAATAAGTATATATATATATAGTATGTACTCTAAGGAGCAGTGTAGCTATGGAGTAGTCCCACAAGAACACCAGTGCAAGACTCAATAGAGCTGTTCCACAGGAAGCTTATAATGAGTTTTGTTCAGTCAAATGTAAAACCAATGAATTTAAATTTAGTTTCTGACACATACAATCTCCACACTGGGGTTTGAATCCATTCAGATTTGGATGCCCAGCTCAAAATTATTCCGATAGGGTTGTTACTCATGTCTTTTGTCCAAAACCCATAAAGCATAATAATGAGAAGGATGTTTATCACGTCCTCCTCAGTGGTGCTTTGTTTCCAAGACATTTTATTATCGCTATTATCCTCACAGTCACTGGAGGACATTGTTAAAAAGTTAATACATACTGGAATAGATTATAAATACTCCACCTAATATCCAAGTTGTCTCCAATTTTTAACACAGCAACTCTTAATGCCCTAAAATACAAGTATATTGCTCACATTAATGGCACCCATGTGCATTATAAGGATTTGTGGCACAAAGAATTGAACTAAATATACCTCAATGTACCCAAGCCGGTGTTTCATCAATGAATAAATTCCATTCATTAAGATCATGAGAGAAATTCTGAGGTCATAAGCTTGATTGCTCTCAATTTACCATGCACACACGCTCTCTGTCTGCAATTATTTTATTCTTTCAGCCATTTTTATCAGATTTTCCAGAGGTTAGTGAAAGTCATCCTCCAAAAATATTTTATGTAAGTGGTCTCAGAGATGCATTATATTTCATTTAATATCATACATCAAAGACTTAAGTTGTTGAAAAATATGAAAGGCAGGAACTTTGCTGACTCTTCCCCATGTTTTTCTTTTTAGAAAACACCCATCTTTGCCTGAGGCTGTTGCAGTTTTCACACAGTCACTCTTCATTTGCTTCCACATCATCACTTTTCCATTTTTTTTTTTCTCTTCCAGATTGACCATACCCTCTTCCAGCAGACCTTACAGCAGGGCGGCCTCCTCTCTCAGCCCCTGAGCGTTGACACTGGCTTGGTCTCGCACTCCGGCAGCCAGCTGATGTCTACAACTGACCCGTCTGCCAACGTCGTCATCCACCCACTGACCAGCCTGGCCCTGCAGCCCTCCACCATCGCACCTGCGCAGGTCACAATGGCTGGGCTTTCTGAGCAGGATGCCACCGGTATGTGTTATGGCCTTAAGCTAAGCAATTACCAGCTTCACAAACTCTGTTACATGCTTAATAACTCTATATCTTTACTGTGGGCTGTGCAGGTTCTCAGGACCTCAGCCATGTCATGAGCAACTCTGGGCTAGTTGCAGGAGGCAGCGGTGGCCAGGAAATTACTCTGACCATCAACAATTCCAGCCTGACACAAGCTCTCGCCCAGGTGCAGGCCCAGGCTTCAGCTGCAGGCTCCAGCAACGCAACAGGAAACCCTCAGGAGATCACGCTCACCATATCGGGTAAGAACAGCCAGATAAAGGCTACATTTCCATCAGAATAACACGCAAACAACACAGCTGCAACTACGCCGACCCAGTCTTTTCACAAATACTGAAACAGGCTATCAGTATGAGACAAACATGGTATATAAATACCCTCAGGGATCAGTGCACCGTTTATTGATTACCTCACTCAGGCGAGCACGCTAGCAGGCAGAGAGAGAGAGAGAAACAACCAATAATTCCTCATGGCCCTTTCTTTCATTTTGAAGCTGCTTCACAGTATTCACAGTGGTATTAGAAGGTAGGAGTCATGTCATTTTTCACTTCCCCACATACGCCATCAGCATCCTCCCCAGTCGCTCATCATAAGCTGAGGATGTATGTTTTATCCACAGTGTTGAGGGAAGTGGTAGCTGTGTCACTAAACCCACTAAGCCAAGATAGATCGCTCTTCCCTGTGCACAACCGGATCAATGGCAGCGTTTCCTCTGGGCCTCTCTTTGATTCAGTATTCTGATCGATCATACTGTGATTCATATCTTCAGAATAAGTATTTAGAAAACAGTTTTTACTTTTCATTTATATGTGGCAAATATATATAAATTTTTTTTTGTTTCTTTTTCTTCCCTAGAAGCTATAAGAGTACCCACCACACATTTGGTGGAGTGTTTTGATGTTATTGTGTTTTTTCCTGGCTTTTTATTGACTGTTTTCTCACACTAGATGCTACCTGCAGTCATAAAAATAACAATCTATTCAGGTCCCTCAAGATAGGACTTCCTCCAAGAAGAATCTCCTGCAGACTTTTTAATGCCTTGGCAGGAGATTTATTGTCTAATAATGAACAAATACTGCTACAGCAAAAGTTAAAGCATATTTTTCAGCTTGTGTAAGTATTACGATTTTTAAAACTGATCACTGTATTTTCACTATACTCTGGCCAGTTAAAGCTCAGCAGCAGTAATAGTCTGTTACTTTCAGGTAAGAGTGTGTACAAAGGGAAAAAAAAATTGCATATACTTGTGGAATCGCTGCACACTTTTTTCACGATCAGGACAAAATGCTTCTGTTCATGGATGTTAAAGGGTTTTATTGCATTATACATCTGCCTGTCCAAAAAAAAAAAAATTGCCACTTGGATTTAACTAAGCAAATAGGTAAGAGCCTTCTATTGGATAATTACTGCAGTGATGAATACATGTCAGCAGCAACAACTTATTTAACTCTAGCTGATGCAGTGAGGAGCTTCTCATTTCTTAAGCAACCATGTTGTAAGACATATCCTGTGGTCATGGAAAGGATGTTAATCTCCTAAAATCAGGTTAAGAACCGTTCAATGCACAATTAAGACCTGGTAGGATAGTGGTGAACCATCATCTTTGGGGAATAAATGTGGTCTGAACAAACTCTTAGATGATCGTAGGAAATCAACAGTAGAATTCATGGCTATGTTTAATAGTGAAAGTAAGAGCATTTCCACAATCACAATGCAAAGGAAACTCAAGGGATTGGGACTAAACAGCTGTGTAGCTCTAAGAAAACCACTGATCAGTGAGGCTAATCGGAAAAAAACAGGCTTCAGTTTGCTAGGTAGCATAAATTTTGGACTCTGAAAGAATGAAAGAAGGTCATGTGGTCTGATGAGTCCAGATTTACCCTGTTCCAAAGTGATCAATGCATCAGGGTAAGAAGAGAGGTGAATTAAGTGATGCAATCATCATGGCTAGTGTCTACCAGCCTGTGGGGGTTAGAGTTATGATCTGGGGTTGGTCAGGTTCAGTAACGTTATGTTCCCAAAGAATGAGGTCAGCTGACTACCTGAATATACTGAATGACCAGGTCTGTCCATCAGTGGAGTTTTTCTTCCCTGATGACATGGACATGTTCCAAGATGATGATGCCAGGACTCATGGGGCTCACATTGTGAATGAGTGGATCAGGGAGCATGAGACATCATTTTCACACATGGATTGTCCTCCACAGAGTCCAGACCTCAGCCCCATTGAAAATCTTTGGGATGTGCTGGAGAAGACTTTGCTTAGTGGTCCGACTCTCCCATCATCAGTATATGATCTTGGAATAAAATTAATGCATCTCTGGACAGAAATAAATGCTGTGACATTGCAGAAGTTTATCACAATGATGCCACGTTGAATGTGCATCGTTCTCAGAGCTAAAGACAGTCCAATGAAATACTGAGTATGCAACTTTTTTTTGGACAGGCAGTGTATGTTGTATGTACATGTTGTATTCAGAGGACTTGAGAAGTCTTCACTTTAACTTGGTCAACAGAAAGAAACTGAAAATCAGTTTTTCACTTACCATTTTCATCCAAATTTGTCATAATTCTCCCATATTCTAAAATATTCACTGCAGGGTTCATCAAAACATTCAAAATCTTTATCATCCTAACACATAAAAGAAACCCCTATAAATGAAAATGTAATCTTTTTTGAATACCTTTGCAGGTCAAGATTTGATCCAGCAGCATAGCAGCTCTAATGGTGCTGAGCTGAATGGCAACATCAGACTGGCATCAACACTTAACAACCAACCCACCAGCGCAACCCTGACCATCACCAACGACCACCTCCTACCTCAGAGCCCCGCCAACACTGGAATGGCAGGTAAGGACTATGTGTTTGTTATATCAAGGAGGAGCTAGAAGGGTACCCTTTTTAAAAAAAAAAAAAAAAAAAAAAAAGATTGACAGGATATTCCAAATATTTCTATTTAATATAATCCCCGAAACAGCTGTTACGTCTTCATGACAACGCAAGATACCAATTGGCAGGGTAACAAGCCGATTTTTCAAGGGTTACAGGAGGACAGTAGCACTCCATAAGCTGAAAAAGATATGCCTTTTATTCAGAACTTTTATGCCTTTTATTATTTTTTACCTCCATCGCTCTCCTTGCACTCACCGCCAGCCTATTATGCTACTTGTATTCTTTCAGCACACATTTGCATACACACAAGATTTCTTCCGTAAACACTCTCAGAGGGACATCAGTCAGTCTTCAGTCGGATCAGACTCTATTGTAAGTGAACAAGATGGTATCAGTTTGCGAAAGTGAACTCATGCATTTTACTCCTTCTTTACCTGAGACAGATGGGAAGTGATATGTTTCTGTTAGCGTCCAGATGGTATAATCTGCTACCCAGGAGAATATTAATTATGTTATCTGGAGTACATTCATTACCTTTAGCTGGCACATTTTGTTCAACACAACCAAATATTGCTCTAAAACGTGACTGCAACAAAACAAAGCCCTTCTTCATGCTACTGTTTCAGTGACTCTAGACTCATCCTTAAAGCCTGGCAACAAACAGAAAGTACACAATAGTGTTGGTGCAAATACAACCACAGTAAGTCACACTGCTCCCACAGCTGATTAAACTGCCATCGTTTAATGGAACGGGCCAGCACGCTACATGGAACGTCCTTTTTTATACTTCTGGAGGCCATCATATAAGGAATGAGACAATCAGCCGGACGACTTTCACCTCCTTCTGTTTATAATGATAATAAATCACATGGACAGAAGGACCGAGGTGTCTCTCCATCAAGGTGACTGAATACAAAGCCTTTTCTGTTCATGACAGGTGGAGAATGAAGAGTAGAGATTACCACAACAGCGGTTATCTGTCAAACACAGAATAGGCCTGACAGCTGAATGAGTGTATGTAGTTCACAGCTATGCTTATCCAGTGTGAAAAGGAGCATGAATGACTACAGATGTATAACTTAAGGTTAGATTTCTTCAATGATGCGAAAGGAGCTTCCCTTGCCTTCAGTACCGATGATAGATCCCTGGATAAAACTAAAGCATTCACAGAGAGGCTCGAACAGTCTCTGCCCTTCAGTCAATGCCCTTTTCATGAAATGGCATGGCATCATCAAAGTGCATGTGGGAAGTGAAAATAGCTGCTTTCAAGGCTGAGAAAACCCGCCCTGGTTCAACATCCTACAGCAATTTTTTTTTTTTTAAAAAGCTGCGATGGGAAATTGACACCAGATAATGGATCCAACAAATGCTGCTATGGTACATGTGCTGTTAATAATGATCAGTGGTAGCTTTACTATATACAGTTGACAATAATGGCTCTTCTATTTCACCTAGAGGTAAGTAAAACAGGTTTTTCAAATCAATTTGTCTGTGAATTCTGACCAGTTGTTGCTTGGTCGCATTAGTTTAGATATTTAGAGCTCACTTTGAGTCAAATCCTGTCCCTAGCTGGACATTTACTGTTTTCTCCTGAATTCTTTTAGTGAATAACCCTGCAAATTTTTCTGAAATATCTATGTTCTGGTTAGATATATTACAGAAGTGCTAAAAAATAGTAAATAGTGGTGAAAGTTTAGAGGTAAATGAGCACTCTACGATGGGTAGACCCTACGAGTTGATTCTTTTGTACCTAGAAATGCAGTGCACCGTAGATAAGGCCTGCTTGCAACTTAAGTTTCCACTCAGCTACTCTCATAAAACACCTCCTGAGGGCACAGAGAGCTACAAAAGAGACATTCAGACCTTCATGTTGTTAATCTGACCTAAGGTCTGTGTTGCATTTGATCCATCTTTCTTCCCTTCTTGTTTCTGTCTTTCAGGGCTATAAAGTTATCAAAGTTCTCATTTAAATGCAAATGTAAATATGCTGTGTATGCATCTATCAAGCAGATTTACATTAAAGTTTGAAAACTGTATATCAAAATTATGCACTTAATATTATGCCTTCAGTCTGCGATAAGAAATCAGAGGATTTGTGGGATCTGATGTGAGCAAAGTGATGTTTTTTTTAGAGAGATGGATCCACGATTGCTCTGTTGACTGGTTTGCTTGTAACCTAGAAGCTTAATTCAGTTTCTAGTCCTATCTCTCTCTCTTTTCATTACCCTCCTCTCTCAATTCAAGTGAAAAACATTCCCACTGCATCTCAGAGACACCCAGGGCATCTCTGCTTTTGTTGATTAGACATTCAAAGCATTCGTCATTCGTCACTGAGGTTCATGCTACGCTGACTGAAAAACTGTACCAAATTGGCTTTTTAATTAAAGTCAGATTTTGACTAGTGTTATTCATCACATTGTATAACAAATGTTTATCCCTGACCAAACCTAATGAGGAGGTCATTATTTTTTTAATGAGACAGCAAACATGGCATGTCACATCAACAAATGCAGCTCCAAATGTTGTGGTCATGTCACCAATCCCTATTCTGCTCATTAATCTAATATGCAACTTGCATTGTAGCTTGTTACCGAAGAAAACGTTCAGTTCAACAGGGGAGAATTTTATTCACGAAGTTAATCTGTAAAACTTGTAATGAAACTGTCATTCATTCTGAGAGGATTTCAAACAGCCAAAGTCAGAAATATTCTCACATTTTCAGTCGTAACTTAGTACAGCTCTGATAAGCTATTTGAGTAATGAATTTACACACAATAATTAGAGTAAAGTAGAATTAAAAGCTGTAGTGTTTCCTGTGAATCTTTCATGGACAGGTGGGGAGCATCACTAACAATGGAAACTTCTGCATAGAGAGGTAATCTTTGAATGTCGCCATATTTAACCACTGTTAAATATGCAGAAAAAATAGTCTCATAAAAGGGCCATCTTAAAGGTATCCAGGTCTGTTCCAACTTACAGCCAGTTCCCAAGACCTGTTTAAGTTGAAGCGGAGAAAATAATGGTCATTTAAGGATGGTTTGTATCCAAATGATTGCATTTGCAGCAGAGACTTTATGGTTGTCGTCATAAACCAGCTGGGTATTAACACATCTATTTCTTTTCTACCTGTCAGTCACCAGCCTGCCAGCTAGCACCACATTGTCACATACTGCTGCATCCCAGAGCCTAGTGATGTCACCGGGAGGCGCCGCTAGTGACGGCAGCGTTACACTAACCCTGGCAGATGCACAGGGGATGCTGGATGGCGTCACGCTAAACCTCAATGCACAGGTAAAAAAAAAAAAAAAAAAGCTGACAAGCACACATTTAAATTTGCAAATGTGCAACATGATTAAAAACCGTTATAGCTAATATATTGAATCTAGACTGTCTTCCACAGAAGCATGAAAAACAATGATGTCGGTTAAACTGTGTAATGATCATACTTAGTATTTCATCGGCTACCTTACTAGAGTACCTTTTGGTGTTTAGGGTCAGACATTCCCAGCAGTGCTGAATGATGCCACCCTACCAGGACAGCCGGTCATACTGGTCAGCCACCATTCCCAGTCCACAAACAGAGCATCTGACAATGGATATAATGTGAGTGTGTCTGTCTTGTGTGCTTAAGATGTCTAGAGGGGAAGCTGGCAGAATATTTAAATGCTTGATATAGCAGCAAGGTAACCTGCTATGATGAATCACTCGTCTCAAGGAAACAAGGATCCACCAGCTGATATTTATACAAAAATAAATAGGTCTGGAGGGTAAGAAAAACACATTAATCAATCTCAAAACGTCCGGTATCTGCGGAAAATTTTAGACTTCAATGCTTTTTTCTGTATGATTGAGACAAGAACAATTTAGCATTGTAAGCTGAAGTAATCTCTGTGTCTTTGTATGTAATCCAGATTTCAGTTGTTGGCCATAAGGGTGGAAAAGACCCCCAGACAGAGACTGATAATCGGAACCAGTGCTTCTACTGTAATCAACTGTGCCAGAATGCAAACACGCTGCGACGCCACTGCAGGCAAGCTCACGGCAAAGACCGCTGTCATGTGTGCACCCTCTGTAGAAAGGCCTTCAAGCGAGCTACACACCTGAAGGTAAGAACGTATGTAAACACAGTAGACGCCACTGAAAAAGGAATTCATGTTTAAACTGCTGACGGCTCTTATTTCGTGCTAATATGCATTTGGCTATTGCTTCCTCTCCAAAAACACGGGGGCGTAGTTAATAAATAGAGTTCGCATTGTGTATAAGTGAATATAAATGATGAATAAAGCTCTCCAGGTTTTATGAAAAGAGTGTATCAACTCTCATAGCACAAATCTCATTTTAGCCATCAGTGGCTCCACCTCAGGCTCTAAACTGATTTGAGGAGTTGGTAAAGAAAGGGGCAACATTAACCAAGTGTGATCTCACTATTTGAAGCAATTCATCAAGTGGCATTTCAGATAGACTCTTAAACTGTCACTCCTAACAACAAAACAAAGCACTTAAACTGAAAGGGCTTTTGCAGTCAAATTATAGAGAAGAACGGCTGCTTTCTTCCTCCAGTGGCCCTTTTCATTCGGTTCAAACACTCAAGCACATAAAGGGGAGGAGAAGGAGGATATGGCTGTATATGCAAACTCTTTATCCATCATATGTCATGTTTCTACACAAAGGCCACAGTGCCATAGGCTTGTGCGGATTGTAAATGTGCTTCAACATACAAAGCAGTCATTGTCTTTTATCAGTGTAATGACAATGAGATTAGATGGAAGTCACAGTGAGAGACGAGACTCTTCCCTCTGTAGATCACCAGACGACTCATTATTCTGCAGCAACAACTGTCATACTGACATTCAATTTTTAAAAAGGCTTAGTGGTGAGAAAGATAAATTAGTAGTGCTGTTATTTTTCATTCTGTTGTCCTGTAGATAATAATTTACCATTAATTATAGCCAGGCAATCAAAAAACATTTCTTTATGATTTGGGCACACTGAGAAATATTTAATGATACGGTTCATTGCTTAACTGTAGCTGTTTCTGTTTGACAGTCGGTGCTAGATGGTTTTGCCATATGTCAGTATTCGCATAAATTGTTAAAGAAAGTTAAAGATCTAGATAACGTTAATGGTGTATTGGAAGGTTTTTGTAAATAGCCTTTTTCACTTTTTTTTGCTAAGATTTGAGAGAAGTTTGAAACCACTGTGCACATGAGATATAAAGCCACAGCAGCAGCTACTTAGCCTCAGCAGGGAAACAGTTAGCTTAGTTCCATCTAAAGGCAATAAGCTCAGTAGCAAACACATTATATCTTAAACGTTTAACCCTTGAGAAAACTCCTGTCTTTTAAACTGAAATACGATAGCTGCAGCAGCTTGCTTATATTTAATGACATGAGAATGAGATCTCCTTCTTTAACTCGAGGCAAAAAAGTAATCAAGTGCATTTCACAAAATGTTGACCTATTGCTTTGAGGTTTGGGGCCAGATGGACGCACTTTGCATCCAAATTCACATCTTTTCTTCTCGGCTGAACAGCTTTTGACAGCAAGGTGTAGCGCAGATCAAATGTAACTACACGATGTGACCTTTCCAACAATGCTAGTCGCTTGTCTGTATGCCGAGCACTTACCTGGATTGCCACTTTTGCAAGTTGGCCACTGCATGTTAACGCTTCAGTTAAAGAATTAATGACATTTTTTTTTCTGTTAGGCACATATTTATCCCAATATCTACGTCCATGTCATGGAAAAACTGACTCATATGACCCTAAATAAACAATATTTCGCTGCTCATGGGTAAATTTTCTTGTATTGCAACAGGGAGACAGTCAGAATCTATCCAGCATCTCTTTTCCATGTCCCTGGTTGCATTGCTTCATTCTGAATGGTTTGACGAGTTTAATCTATGGTGCATTTTCCAGAAAGAAGTGGTAAGAAATGCTGAGTACTACTTTCCAAAGACAGTCAACAGTAGTTGAGGTTGTTGTCACATCCAGTGTCATGGTTCTGATTTTGCCAGATATCAGGAAATCAGAAATATGAAAAGAGATGCCCACTGCCAGCATTTTATGATAACATACATGTAACAGCACAACAATTTCATGATATTAATACTAGGGGAGGGCTATAATTCTAGAAAATGTCGGTAATGAGTTCAAATGAACCACATATCCATATAAACTCATTTTTTCACCTTTTTTTGGTTTTAAATCGGCTTCTCTCGGCTACTGGCATATATGTGAAAACTGCAGATATGTGCATTTTCACCTAAATAACACACTGAGAGTTTACCATCAAAATCATTTAGGCCATTATGTGGCCTGTTCCGTCCCCGGAGGCCAGGGGATGAGGGGGAGTAACAAATATAAAGAAAACTGGGTAAAGAGGCAGGAAAACTGATCATGTGGCGGAAAAATTATTACAGGCCAAACTGACAATCAATTACTCCTTTGACTAGTGAATGTCTATAAGATTTTAAGGAACACTTGCCACTTGATAGACCATAAACAATAATAAGTTACCATATGACCATCCACAAACCCAAACACATAATTCTTCATGTTTTATATTGCTTGCATTGTTGTAAGTCACAAGCTGTGGTCTCATTCGGGTCACGGGGGGTTGGAGTCTATTCCAGCTGACTTAAGGTGAAGGCAGGAGACACCCTGGACAGGTAACAGTCTATCACAGGACTACACATAGAGACAAACAATCACACTCACATTCACACCTACAGACAGTTTAGAGTTACCAGTTAACCTCAGCATTTTTTTGGACTGTGGGAGGAAGCCCACAGCCAATGGCCGGGACGCGAATTGACAATCTTCTAGCTGCAAGGCGAAAGTGCTCACCACCAAGACACTGTGCAGCCCCTGTGTTTAACCAGCATTTTCTAAACATGTTGTCAATACCATAAACAAGCTACTGTGTTTTTGTATCCAGGCAGATCACACAACATCATACTAGCTTTGCAGCATGATTGACATTGAAAGACAATAATAAGTAGTAAGAAGGAGGCTAATCCGCTGCATGTTGAGAACAGAAAACTCAGTATTTTGGATAAACTGAAGGCCACAGTGGACCATTCACAGCAGCTGAGCATGTTGCTGAGTACCTGCAAAATACAGCAGATGACCTAAAGACAAAAACCAAGAGACTGAGAGATGGAGTGACATATTCCAGAGACACCTCAGTATCACTACCCAGAACAAGCCACGTCTTCAGGATGTTCAACACTGAAGGACAAAAGTGGAAGATGCTTACTCCTGAACAGTTTGGTGACAACTTTAAGATTCTGTTAGGCAGGACCAAGGACAGGTCTACAGTGACACTGAGAGACTTTTGTTTGGCCGTGGAGCAGCTCCCCTTACATTAGGTCTTGGCTGAATGAGCATAGCCTTTCGTGTGCCAGACATACAAGGATGCATATTGAATGTTCTGTGGAAAAATAACGATTTTGAGCATAATTGTGGTAGTTCATAAAATGCCAGTAGCTGCAGGAAGCAAAATCACAGAAAAATAAAGCCAGGATATCTTCTTGTTCTACAATAAAGATTGATTTAAACTTATTGCCAGGTGTTATTCCTCCCAAAAGGTATTTATAGCCTCCACCTACTAGTACTTTACTGGCGTGATATAAAGGCTAATATTAAAAAAATCTGCAAATATCTACATAACCTAGACCTTTCTAAAATACAGCATGCAGGACTGTCCTTTATAATGACAATGATGAGAGCTTCAGAGTGCTTCAAAGGGAAAGTGAATTATTATTCTGAAAATATCCAGTGGCTCACAGGGTTAAACTAAGAACCAAATTTAATAATTCAGTAAGTTTCTTTGTTTTTTACCGCCCTTTTGCCAAGACATCAGCCCATCTGTTAGCAGAAAGTGTTTCTCATTGTTTTACTGTGATTAAAAGTATCTTTTTTAATCAAAATTCCAAACTTTCCCATGGCAATTTTGATAAACACTCTGCAATTAAGCAAATGCCCACTATTCTTTATCGCCTCATAAATATGATACACACAGTTTTTGTCCTTTTTCCTGTCAACGCTGTTATAAAATTGTTTTGCATTCACTTTTCTTTGGGCCCATCTGCTCTGTGCTGGATATATTTTGCTTGAATGCAGCTCAGTGCTGCAGATTCAGTATTCCCATTAGTATTCCTGCTACATATCACGACTCTTTCAGCTCCTCATGGACCTCACTCTGTTGCATCAGCAAGAACCAATGTTATTGTCAGTTTTAACAATATGTACATAATCATTTTCTCATTAAAAGGGACCCCATTTGTTTACTATAACACATAGAGAGTGCTAAATAGACAACATGCGAGCCAGTGTAGTGCAATGTTGCTGCCACATTCCCATTTTGAGAAGTTAATGGGAAAGACTGTCTCACAAAGCATTATCAGACTTGCGAATGATTTACATTAAAACAGCCAAGCTAGTGCCCATGAACCACATTAATTTAACAACTGATGCATTTCAGATTTCCAGATGAGCCTCTGTTTCTGCAACATGTATTGTTAGATTTCTCATATTATGTAACATCATGGTGCCATAGTACAAAGCATAGGTGAATGTATTGTTCTATAGTTGACTGACAACTAACAAGAAACTGCAGCAGGATTATGCTTGAAGGAGTTTAGAAATAGTAATTAGATTATAGTTTTTTGTCACTGACCTTCATAAAACACTTTGAGGTTCTCATTATACACTGCCCATCCAAAAAAAGTTGCACATTCTAATATTTCATTGGACCGCTTTTAGCTCTGAGAAGGACATAGATTTGTTGTGGCATTGTTTCGATAAGCCTCTGCAATGTCACAGCATTTATTTCTGTCCAGAGATGCATTAATTTTCTACCAAGATCTTATATTGATGATGGGAGAGTCAGATTGCTGCACAAAGCCTTCTCCAGAACATCCCAAAGATTCTCAGTGGGGCTGAGGTCTGGACACTGTGGAGGCCAATCCATGTGTGAAAATGATGTCTCATGCTCCCTGATCCACTCATTCACAATGTGAGCCCCATGAGTCCTGGAATTGGAACATGTCCATGCCATCAGGGAAGAAAAACTCCACTGATGTAAAGACCTGGTCATTCAGTATTTTCAGGTAGTCAGCTGACCTCATTCTTTGGAAACATAACGTTGCTGAACCTGACCAACCCCAGATCATAACCCTAACCCCCACAGGGGGTTTATGCTACCTAGCAAATTGAAGCCCTTTTTTCCTGATTAGCGTCAGTGGTTGTCTTAGAGCTACACAGCTGTTTAGTCCCAGTTCTTTGAGTTCCCTTCACATTGTGCATGTGAAAATGCTCTTATTTTCAGTATTAAACATAGCCGTGAGTTCTACTGTTGATTTCCTATGATCATCTAAGAGTTTGTTCCTACTGCTCCATTTTCAAAGGTTTGCTGCAAATCTCCACATTTTCATAAAGGGATTTGTGTGCTGGAATATAACAGCGCAATAAATTTTTTCAATCTCTCTCTACAGGAACATGAACGAGTGCACCAGCCGGGCCCGTCACCCAGCTCCCAGAAACCCAGAGTCTTTCACTGTTCTTCCTGTGCAAAGGCTTTTGCCAAACGCAGCCAGCTGGAAAGGCACAACCGAACACACACAGGTGATAGAAATTATTATGAAACATGTTTGCACAGTAGATGTTGTGACAAAACTCATTGTGATTCAGTAAAATCCCTAATTTTAAAAATGATCTTACACTACCTATAAGGAAAAAAATCCTGTTTTTGAGATATTTTTGAAATCATCACCCATCCGGACTGGCGCTGTCATCGTTTTTCAGTGTAGACATTGCTTGTTGTATTTTCCATTTTTCAATTGTCCAATTTGTTTGTCATCAACTGACATAACTCTTCATTTTTTTTTTCATTTTCGTTTGGTATCTTTTAGAAACTGCAGCAGCTCTTTATCATCTTTGCAAGTGTTATAAATTCTGCAAAAGACTGAACTGTCACTGGGTTTTGAGAGCTTGGAGTTATTTATGGCAGGAGTGTGTGAACAAATAGATTATCTTCTATCCTGTGTAGCTCTGGTAAGTTTTTAGAATAGGATGACTGTCTGTGGGTACAAACACTAAAATCTCTAATTTACTATTTCGTCTACCTGGCCCAACTCCATTAATGAGTGTTTAAGCATTTTACTCAATCTAGTAGTGGGAGTTTTTGAGGCAGGTTGTTTGTCCATTAGTTTTAATATAACACAGTATAAATATACCTTTGCTTCACTGTAATATTGTGTTATAGATTGAACTAATGACGCAAGACTTATCCTTATTTAGAATGTATACCTTAATTACACAAACTTGTATTCCATCAGTGGATGCATTTATCAGAATAAATCTCTGCTCAGAGTCTTTGTGGACGATAACAGCAGAGAAATTGACCTGCCTATGTATCAGAATTGATACTCTTCTCTTTCTACCTGTCTGGTGTGATGAATGAAATATTTTATCTGCCCTTGATCTTTATAGTCTCACATACTCCTCCCAATAGATGAGGCTCCTGCAAATATACCATCAGACAAATAGCTCTTTTTAACCGACTGAAAATTTTCTTTCTCTTTGTGGGGATGTGGAGGCCTATAGGGTACAACCTTAAGCCGATAGCACGGCTTAAAGTTAGATTTGGGAAGAATACAGATTGCCTGAGAGTAAAGTGATGCAGAGGAGAGACAGATGTAGAGGTGCTAGTTAGGAGTGGAACCTGGTATACGCTGTCTGTGTACGCTACAGTTCAGAAGTTTGGGGTCACTTAGAAATGTCCTTATTTTTGAAAGAAAAGCAGTTTTTTTTTTCAATGAAAGTGACATTACATAAATCAGAAATACAGTCTAGACATTGTTAATGTGGTAAATGACTATTGTAGCTGGAAATGGCTGATTTTTAATGGAATATCTCCATAGGGGTACAGAGGAACATTTCCAGCAACCATCACTCCTGTGTTCTAATGCTACATTGTGTTAGCTAATGGTGTTGAAAGGCTAACTGATGATTAGAAAACCCTTGTGCAGTTATGTTAGTACATGAATAAAAGTGGGAGTTTTCATGGAAAACATGAAATTGTCTGGGTGACCCCAAACTTTTGAACGGTAGTGGATGCGGTGTCGTAGTAGAGATATATATAATCTCATATCTAGATCAAATCCAGCTTTGCACTAAATATGCATGCAACAGCACATACCATCATATGGGAGAGAAGCTGACAATGAGAAATAAAGATGCTCAAATTGTCCATATGGATTAGCACAGGGAAAGTTACACATTGTCAGTTCTCAGTTGTCAGGATAGTCTTTTTCCTTGCATGGTCCATGACTTTGGTACCATTCACCTTCTCCTTGTTGTTGCAGGAGATGTAAAATCTGCCAGGGAAAAGTATTCCATAACTGACTCCTGGCTTTGCACAAAGCATGTGCCTGACGTCTGTTTCAAGAGGCTCTGACTTTGGTGACATTGGCTGAATAGTCTGAGGTTATGGCCCACCAGTCACTGGATTTTCTCAGGACGTCCATGGCATTTCCCTCATTGCGTATTTTTGTGATGATGATGATGCGTGTCTTGTCTCCCAGGTTTCTCTGCATCTGGCTGCACCGTTAGCATGCAGTATACGGATGTAACAAAAGTTTTCACACTTATATCACTGGCACTCTTCAGTTTCCAATGACTCCAATAACTTGTGATTTTCCATAATGGAGTCATTGAAAGCCATCTGTCTTTGTTACAAAAAACAATCATGCATTTTGGTTCTTTCATTACTTTGATATTATAGGCTTTCTGCAAATATGACAAATCTTCTGGGTCAAAAATATACATGCAGCGATGTTAATAGTACTTTCTCTGACAGCTCCTTTACATTAACTTTAATGCCATACGTTTCTGTACGGATTGCAGTTGTGTGGTTAGTCATCTGTGTTGCCTTTATTCCATCTTTAGATATTCAAATTCCTCTACTAAAGCACTCTCCAGCTCTAATTACAGAAAATATGCTCTTTCTTGAGGAGAGGATATTAGCTCTGATGAATACAGTGTACTTGGTCAGTGCTATCAAGAGTCAGTTGACCCCGACTAAGTGGATCTTGGTTCAGGTTAATGAGCTGCTCACTAACGAGGTGTTGGGCCTTGCATTGGATGGAGCGTCGGATTCACATTTTTAAAGATTTTATGTCATTTATTTGAATTTCACTGACATTTAACCTCACTTCAGTTTGTTAGTGGTAGACTTTGATTGTTTTGCAAGCAATGTGAAAAGTGTTATTCAGACAGGAAATTAGCAGAAATTCTGCAGAAGCTCTAAAAAGTAAAACTTATTCTGTTGGCTGCAGGCCTATTAAATGGTGCTGTGACACAAAGAACTACCTTAAACTTGTAAAACATACAATAAAACTTACTGTGTTGTTACTGTAGCTAACGTGACAAACATTTGTTAACATTTTAATCTTGATTTCATAAAAGAGAGGTTGATTATTATTGTCTGGAAGATGAGAAGAACAACTACTGGTGGCACTGTTATGAAAAGTATCAACACAAAGTAGAAACAGGCCTTTAAAAATGTAATCTTTACAGTCTGTATGTAAAACAAAACAAAGTAAGGAATCATCAGATTTCATAAAAACAAGGCTGACTTAACATGTTTCACAGTTTATTTTATTCACACATTTTGTACTATTTAGTCATATAACTACCTATTTCTTAATATCTGTTTGGTTTATTTAATATTGAGTTCTATAACTACACACGTTATTATGGGTATTAATATGAAGTTAAAGGATGTTGTGTGAGTGAAGAGAGCATTTAAACACACATGGAAACATGAAGGTCAAATGTATTTTACACTGCTGTAAAGGTGTTCTATTATGGGTGCACGCTGATGATAAAATATTGAAAAAAAAGAAAAAAAAAAAACAATGACAGCTAGTTTAGCTTCCGTGTCCTACAATTACTATTTCTTTCTGGGAAATTTCCCCCTATGTCTGCCCACATAAAGGGATTATTGACTGTAAAATGATGAAATCTTTCCAGATTAACACTGATGCAGTCATGGTGAAAACTACAACTATCAGTGTCCCTTTTCAGACTCTCTAATTCATACATTTGTAGGCGTAGCTAATAAGCAGATAAATGCCTTGACCGTCTCATTGCTGTGAAATCAGAAGCACCCAGATATGATTGTCAGTATTCAGTGTAGAAAAAGAAACAGTTCTGGCTTATTATCATTTCAGTAGGCTCATCTGAAAACTGCTGGGGGTTTCTTATTGGACCTCTTCATCCTTGTTCATTTCACAACCTCATGCTGTCAGTTTTTCAAGATTTGTCTCCAAGCAAAGAGTTTCAAGGACAAAAATCTGCCATTTCCCTTCTAGTCTTCCCCTGATGTTTGACGCTGTTTGTTCTCTCTTGTCTACATCTGTAGCCTAAAGAACATACGTGCAATGACGGCTTGACAAGGGGAAATGACTGTAGTTGCGTAGCCCCATATTCCTTTTGAACAGAAACACTTTTCTAAGTTATTTCCTCCAGCAACGAACATCGATTTAAGTGACATATCCAAGTTAGAGAAGAACTGAGGAGTAAATGTCATTTTTATTTGAGAAGATGAAAACAAATCTTTGCTTGGGAGAATGAAATAAGATGTAGAAAAATAGCTCTTAACAAAATAACATCAACAGCTGAAATTTATGCTGCTGTTTTCTCAACGTGACAAACAAGAATATGGGAGAAAACACTTTTATACTTTATCTGTTGTAGGTTGTGAATATACCATTTCTTTATATGAAACCAGAAAATGTGATCCTTTAGATTACATTCCACAAAAAATCTAAATGACCAACAGATACTGATGGTAGTTAAGGTTGTCAGCCTTAAAAATGTGAATATTTGCTGGCTTTATTCTGTATATTTTGTTGGTATATGAAAGGTAGAGGCTGAGATTCTAGAGAAAGGCTATGCAATTGAATTGAATTAAGTCTCTCATTCCGACTCCCCCCTTGCCCCCCGTCTCCCCTCTCCCTTCCTTCCCCTCTGTCCTGTGCATGACCTCCAACATGCGTATCACTCTGGGTCTGACAATACCAGACCTTCTAAGGCATAACCTTGAAACACTTAGTAGTTTCAATCGCACAGAGTATGCGAGCAACTATGTGCATCATACAGCTAATGTCACAGCTGCTTATTTCCATTCTTTAGATGTATCCAGACCTATAAATGGCTGAGTTTGTTTTTTTTTTTTTGTGAGTAAATCAGTGTACCCTGTCAGCAAGAAGTTACTTTCAACCGTATATGTTACGATATGCAAGATGGTGTCACTTCGAATTGAAAAAATGAGGAAACTATGGGAGACTGAGGTTGACGAATCATCAGATAATGACTGCTGGAAGGTCTTTCTGAAACATTCCTCCACTTCATGGCGTGATACAGACGAATACAGTGTTAATTATCCAACACAAGACAGTCAGATATATCCCAGTGTTGAACTATCTGGCCAACCTACAGGTACATCTGTTTTCGTCTTACCCCAAACTCTCTGCATTCTGGACCCATTTTTAATTTAGTTTTTTTTAAAAGCATACAGAAAAAGTTTTCAAAAAACAGTCCTTCCTTTGTTTCTCATAATTAGTTCTGCCTTAGCCCTGTTTCTAATATGGATAAGAGACTCTCCTTAAAACTAGATCAAATTAAATACAGAGTGAAACACACAACTTAACATAGAGACCAGGACCTATTTTTTTCTTTTTTACAATTAAACAAGGACTGACACGTGCCTCTTAACAAATGAGACCAGGAAAACAATGTTGTAGGGACCCCTCTCTAAACCCACACTTTTTAATTATTCCTTTCTTTTTCCATTTCTTACAGTCTGTGTTATCTGTTCATTTTTATAATTTGTCTTTTGTCCTCATACAAGATGACATATAGGAGTATGTCTGTTGTATGTCTGCTGTTCTACATGAAGCTAAAAACTCTTACTGTTGTAAAATGTAATGAATAGACTCACAAATCACATCAAGGAAATAGCTGATGAGCTGGAGGGAAAGGAAATCACGTAGTATCTGAAATGCACCAACAATTAAGAACCTTTTAAAAAAAACAAAAGCATGCTTGCTTGCTTGATAAAGTGACTACAGCTGAATACAGACATTGTGGGGCTCAAGTAACTCAGATTGAACAACATATTAGCATCACTGCAGCTTTGCTTTTAATTCAGTCAGATAACCTGAGGTTTGGTGCCATTTTCTTCCTCTAATAAATATACCACAGTACAAAACAGTATAACTGTTTATATACAATGACAATAAAGTCTCTTCTTCTTCTTCTTCTTCTTCTTCTTAATAAACAACCAAAAACCTGTATCAGACCCAAAAGTTATTCTGACATCAATATAAATATGTATAAAATCTATGTATATATGTATAAAAATGCAACACATCTACATATTAACTCGGCTGCTGGTCTGTTTTATTGCAGGTGAGCGTCCCTTCAAGTGCAGCCAGTGCGACAAGGCCTTCAACCAGAAGAGCGCTCTGCAGGTCCACATGGTCAAGCACACCGGAAAGAAGCCCTTCAAGTGCGAGGTGTGCAGCATCAGGTTTACCCAGAAGAGCAACATGAAACACCACATGAAAAGATCCCACGGCTACGGTGAGCAGCTGGGCAGCGTCACACCAACACACACCCACACTTGCAGGCAGCTGTTTGTGCATCTGGGCAATGAAAGGGAGTAATCATCTCTCTGTCAGTCTGATTCACTCTCATCCAGGAGCAGCATTTCTGACATTATCGGGGTAGACAGGCATGTTACAGGGAAGTTGTTTATTTCGCTTTCTGATGTTTTTACGTGGGTGTGTGTCGCTCACGGCCACATTTTCTAAATTGTAATTATAGATGCTGTGTTTGCACCAAATGTTAGAATTATGTCTGCGAACACTTCAGACTGATGAGAGGCATCTCTGGTTTACCCACCTGCAGAGCCTTAAACCGTCTCTCCTTCTTCAGTTTCATTCCTGCGACGCTTCTCCTAATGATCAATAGATTAGTCGAGAATGAGCCTTTCCAGCACCAGCACTCAGTCACCCTCACACTCACTGCTCTGTCGCCTCCGTCTCGCAGTCTTGGTGATGATTAAGAGCTGACAGGTTCACCAACTCTGCTCACTTGAAGTTTCATTTTTAATATCAGCCAACTCATGTCGTGAATATTAATTCATCATCTCTCCCTCACAGACTCGGTGAAAGTTTAGGCCGCGGCTGCCCTGTCGGCTCGACTGATGCCCACGTATACACATTGCTATTCATTTCAGTCACTGGGACATGACACGCTCTTATTGAAGATGACCTGAGGGGTAGAACAGTGCTGATAGAGCACAAGTTGAAAACCAGCTGCAAACTGACTTCCATTCAGACCCCTCCAGCTCAGTGGCTGTAGATCATTTATAAAGTCATGTCTGAAACGCAGCCCTCAGAACTGTAGTGGGCAGCGAATAAGGCCCAGACTCCAAAAAGGTTACAGCACACTAAAATGAGATTTCCGAGGTTTAAAGGTCATGCTGATCTCAGAAGACCTGCAAAAAATTAAAGAAATATGTTTCCAGGTCAGCTAGTGTTTCACAAATTCATAGACAACTACTGGAGAAGACTTTATTAAGATGACACAGTGTGTGCAGACCACATTCGCAGCTCCGTGATGTGACGGCGATTTTATAGACGAAGTCTGGCTTCTGGCTGATGCTGACATGCCAAGACTTCCATCAACATCATTTTACTAGAAAAGCAAATAACAGTTTGAAGCCTCTGTGGGACCAAGGTAAACTACAAATGTTACAAGAAAAGTTTCATGCAATACAATCTTACATAAACTGTTTTCACAAGGTCTATAGTGTGTTAGAAAAATCTCTGCGACTCTGGTAAACTTTGAACAGGCATTTTTATCCACTAGAGGAGGAAGTTTACAGACTTTGGTGATCTCTTGAGTTTTTTTTTTTCTCTCTAGTGTCACCATATGGTTGGAGCTTTGGCCTTTTAGTGAACAATTTGATATATTGTGTAGATACCATGGTGCCCAGAGGATGTATCCTGATTCATTTAGGCAATACTTTTCATAACATACCACTATGAGATTCACATTTGTCGTTTTTAGTGAAATATCTCAATCAATATATTATGGGATGGATTGAAATTAAATTTGGTACACACATCAGTATTCACCTCAGAATGAAATTAGCAATCCTAGCTTTTTCTGTAACCTGTCCATGTCCAGCCTTCTCCCCAAGTCAGCTGGGATAGGCTCAACCCCTTCCCCCACAACCCTATTGAGGATTAAGTGACGTATAGTAGGGCCTGACCGATGTGGATTTTTTGAGGCTGATGCCGATTCCGGTATTTGGCAGAAAAAAAAATACCAATTACCGATTAATCGGCCTATTATTTTAAAAAATATATAAATAATGAATAAGGCAACTTCTTTTTTGGTCCCTTAATGCTTATATAACAACAAAACAAAAATATGAACTACACGCAAACATTTTTCTGTTTTACAATACTTTACCCTTTAGTGTTTGTTTAACTTTACAACAGAGTGGAATTTCAAGTACAAAAACATGCAACAAAGCATTAAACCTCTGGGAAATGATAACTTAAAAAAGAGTCAGTCTATAAATGAGTTATGAAATACGTCTTGTACTTCTTGTTGCTGCAAATTAGAGGTAGGTTATAGTACAGGAGAAGTTACTGATAAAACATTATTTTTGCAGCCTGCTGATGCCCTTTAAAGTTAAATTACATTTTCTCTAGTCCATTATTTTCTTTGCCATGAAGGCATGACTCATATGAACCGAAATAAAAACCAGAGACGCCTTTCTCAAATATTTTGTATACCTATGTTATTTCTGCAATTACTTACTGGCTTTTAAGCTGTTTGCTAACGCTATGCTAGGTTGGCATAACTACAGCGATGTTATTGCTAACATAAACCAACAGGGAGAAACTGAAGCGAGCTTAGCACAACTTTAGCAATGCAACGTAAATGAAAAGCATGACCGACACAACCAACAGCAGGCGTCACTCGTCAAGACACATGGCAAAGAGAGTTATACTGAAACGGGAGATGTGTTGAGTCATTGTTAATGTCGTTATAAACTTAACTGTCGGCAAGCTCCGCGCAAGGACATCATTCTCCACGACTCTGGCACTTAACAGCATTTACTGTTTTATGAGAAATTAAGAATATATGTACGTTTAATCGGCAATGCTGCAACTTTTTCTGTAATGCCACCATCGGGTCAAAATTTCTATTTGTTCAATACTTTGGTTTATGACCAAAGAATAATGACATTCCCATTAGTCTCAGCTGTGTTTATGATTTTGTGCTAATTAGCAAATGTTAACATGCACAGCATGTAATGTAAACAGACACTGTGAACCTGCTAAACAATGCACCTGCTAAACATGCAGTTTTCAGTTTGCATTGTTATTGTGAAAATTTTTGCTTATTTTACCGTTGTCAGCTAAAAGAAACAACCTCTGGGGTTCAATAATGAAGCCAATGCACAAATGCCAGAAACTGCAGTTTCTCAAATGGTCACTTGAGGCAGACTGCAAAAGAAAGTCCACATAGAGCACCAGGTTAAAATGTACAACTTTACAGCAGAAATAAACGTGTTTACAGCCGGTCACCAAAAGCGATTTTGGTCTCTGTATCTAGTCCAATCCACATTACAACTGTACAAAGGTTGCATTTTTATCTAACTCACCCATTTAAAATATATTAAGGCTTAAAATTATTATTATAATTAAGGGCTCCGTGTGACAGGTAGCTGCCTCATTTTGGATTAGCCGTCAGTTAGGCAAAGCCAGAAACTGTCAAGATGAGTAAACGAGCTGGTGTTAGCATGACTGTGCTAAAATACAGCCTCACTGAGTTGCTTGGCATATTGGCCTATCAGATAGTTGAAATCAAAATGGAATAATTCTTCTGATCTAGAAACTGAGCCAACATTGTCAGCCTCCCTCAATTTTCTCTGAAACCACAATTTTCTCTGAAATGAGCTGAATGTGACCAAAGTAATCAGCATCTACTCCTCTCTGTTCTATATTTAGTCTGAAAGAAGAGCTGCTTTTCATGCTACATTGTATTTTGAATAATACAGCACAAGAAGATGGAATGGAAAAAATTCTCCTTTACTCCATATCTTTTTGAAGCAATCTCTGCAATCAGCTGCTTTTTGTAGCTCCTAATGAGACTTTTACACTTGTCAGCTGGCTGTTTGGCCCATTTTTCTTGAGTGCAAACGGCTCCAGTTCTCTCAGGTTTCCTTCTGACAGCTGTGTGTTTCAGCGTTTTCCATAGATGTTCAGTTGCATTAAGATCAGCGCTCGTAGCACGTTAGAATAGTTCATTTTTTTCTTTCCTCAGTCCTTTCTAGGATGCTTTTATGTTTTGTCTCATTATTCTGCTGAAGAGCTCTGACCTGTAGCTGAGACGGAGCTTTGTCACACTGGGCAGCATGTTTCTCTGAGGAACGCCTTGATAATCCTCTGGTTTCACTGCACCCTGTGCCAGAGGCAGCAGAACAGTCCCATAACACCTGAGCCTCCTCCACATTTCACAGTGGGGAGACTCTTTTTCTGTGGAAGCTTCATTTCTTCACTCTGTGAACACAGAGCTCACGTGGAAAAGAAGCTCTGATTTTGTGTCATGTGTCCGGAGCACATTCTTTATGTAACATTGTGACTTGTCAACATTAGAAAACTTTTATGTGTCATTTCCAAAAGTGGGTTAAGGTTAGGGGTTTTCTCACTCAGAACGTATGTCCAGAGACTGCTGTACCTTTATTTTCATTGTCTTTGTTACATTTTATTTTTTTTTTTTTTGCCTTTCTACACCATTCAAACTGTTCTTCTGTTTAATCTGTTATTGATTTTCCTCTTGTGGTAACATCCAGGGACCTTTAACTTCCTAATATTGTCAGATGCAATCAAAGGAACATCTGGCTGCTTTGAGGGGCTCTTGTAGCCTTTACTGTTCTCTCTCTTTTACTTTCCCTTGTATATATGTTCAATGTGGCCCACTCAGCGTTACCACAGCAAGGACTTGAGCTAATAACAGTTTGATCTGTAGCCACAGGAACATCAGGTTGCTCCGAGATATCTCTGCAGCCTCGACCTTAAACATACTTGTCTATTATTGTCCTCCTTATCACCTCAGACATTCTCTGAATGAAACCAAACAGCACCGTGAAGACTTGTCTCTGTTTAAGCAGAATAACTAATGACTCCTGCAATGTTAATTGAAAACTGCTTAGAGCATCAATACAGTCTCCTTATTTATTACTGTTTCTAAGGAGCATCATTTATTTTCTCTAAGCTGTTTCAGGAGAATGAGTGAGAATTGAGCTCTTTGCTTTATTCATGGGCAAATCAAAGGCATTCAAGTATGTGTGATAAGAGAAGATTTTATTCTTTTAAGTGTTCATTTCAGTACTTTTCAGAAAGAATGGAGTGAGGTAAGGACACAAAGACTTTTGACCACGTATTTAACACTCAAATGGCTTTATAATGCCTCCACCGTTCCAGCTTTTCCTTTCACTCAGATGTCGATTCTGCAGCAACAAGTCCTCATGTTCCATCTCCATACCTTAAAGGCACCACACCATGAACAGTCTGTGTTCTTTCCTCTCTCCATGTCCCTACATTTGTCATCTTTTAGACTTGACTGTTTGTTCTGTTTATGTTCTTTTCTCTGTCCTTTGAACACAGTTTGTCGCTGTAAAATTGAAGCTTTAAAGATATATTTGGGAAAATTGTTGGGCTAAACTCTTACCTGTGTTGCATGTTCACAGGGTTGAAGTATTCATTTTGCTTATGAAATCCTTTTTTTGTTTGTTTGTTTGTTAAATGAAAGTGCACCTTTGTATTCCTGCAACTTAATGAATATGTGTTTGAAGTGTTTTGGTGGAAATAGAGGGTGGTAGTTGAGTGACTCCCTTTGTAAAAATTTAATTCACCATGTGGCCTGCACCAGTAGAACAAACATGTCTGAACCTCTCAGCCTGAGCCAAGAAATGACTTAGTGTTGTTTGTCACTCAGTCTGTTGAGGAGCAAAATGTGAGATATTAAAACAAATGTTTGAAGGAGTGAGTAGAGGAAGATTGCTTTTAGATGGATGGTCTTATTTGCATGACAGTTCAATGGCAAATTCAGTCCAGAATCCAAGCTGCTGCTGCTGTTTACTGATGTTCATCTGGTCTAAAATGCTCTGTTATTATTAATCCCAGGCAGCGATCCCATCTCACTGCCTCTCTTTTACCTTCCAGGTCAAATGCAAGATGTGTCCCTGGGCCAAGAAGACCCGACGCCTCCGGTCGAGGTAACACCTGAGCTCGACCTGGAGGTGGTTCCTGAGTCATCCGGAGACTGGCACAATGTCTTCCACTGACCACCATCCAAATGAGTTCCTAGAGTCAAACAGCACTGTAGCGTGAACTGAGCACTGATAGAGTTCCGTCAAAACAGCAAAGCTTTGCCAAACATATTCCTCCTCATACAGGGCCTGCATGGTTAGAAAAAGATTTAAGACATAATAACTGTGTTCCTGCGTATATTGAGGGCTTTTACCCCAGCAGCAGTCCGCTGCTGTTTATCCAGATTAGCATCAAAGTTAAGGGAGTCTGGTTCCCTGTGATTGGCTTAATGACTTTCATCTGTTTTGCTCCTGTCTGATTGTCATCAATATGATAACCTCCGGAGAGGTTCAGCTCAATAAACACAGTCATCCCAGAGAATTCTCCACTCTGGAGATGCATTTGTGTCTAATGCTGACCCTGCTGGAAAGAGAGGAAACTGTACTTTGCTGAAAAAGCTCCCTGGTGACCTGGAATCATGTTTCTGCATTATTAGTCCGCTCACAGAGAGCCGCCGCCAGCTGGGCTGCCGTCATGGCTTCAAAAGCAGCTGATAGACAGCTTTTTCCCCCACTGGTTTGCAACAAATCTGTCATTTTTTTAAAAAACATATTTATACTGTACATATTTCATCTCATGTCATTTTCAGCTGCTTTAGCTCGTAGCCATACGTGTTAGCTGGGCTCGCAGTGACCTGTGAGAACACCGTTGTGGATCAGATGCTGTTCGAGGTTCCTGATAGAAGATGTCAGCATTGTTTCATGTCATTGTGTGGAGGCTCACAGCATTTTATTTGCTGTAGCTCATTTTGTAAATAGTGTAATTAGATTCTGTATATTTTCTGATGACCTGCCAAGACCTGGTTTGTTTGGAAGTGTGTAATTTGTGCATAATGTCACATTTGTTATAAAACAAAGCCAATGTACAGATGACAAGCTTTTTCTTCTCTCTCGCTTTTTTTGCAGCTGTATTTTCTATTGTCCATAATAAATTAAGATTAATTTTTGTACTAATTCAAAATCCTATATCTTTTTAAGATATGGTGATGATATTATTGTGACTTCCAGATAAAATAATCATATTTTTACTCAAAAATGTGTCCTCAAAGTCAGATGGGGACACATTTTTTGCATATGCAGAGCATGTGGGTGAGGAAAAAGGAAAATTTTGCTAGCAACAGCAATGTACCAGCAGAAGATTGCAAGCTAGTGGGAATGCAAACTATGTACTGTTTTGTTTTTAAAGAAATCCCCTGTGCAAACCCTGTTTAACGTGTTTTGAAGACCTTGAGGACACGCAGACTACATTTACTTTAGTGCAGCTTTAATGCTAACAAGGAAACACCACAGGGCACCAATGTACAGTCAGAAGATGATAGATTTAGCTTTGCATAAAAACTGGAGGCAAGAGCCTAGTTTGTTGTCTTTAAGGTTTTTTCCATAACCGATTTCAACCCTGTATGTGAAAACACTGCTTCCTATTGCTGCCACCCATCCATCCACCTCCCCCAAAAACTGCAGGGTCATTGGGCAATCCTGTGAAGAAATCTGTTTAAAAGTGCTTCCATTTTTGACTAAGTTGGACAAACAAACATTTGATCCTCTTTGAAATGTCGTCCTTCCACACAACCACAAGGAAAATTAGTTGTTTTTTTTTTTTTTCAATCGTTTATTGAAGAAAAATCTGAATAAATGTAATATTCTTATCTGGAAACGAGTTCTGAGTGGCCTCCGAAGCTCATAGATGAAATAACTTCTTGTAGCCGTTTTGCGTAATCATCCACTAGTCTCTAACACTGAAATGTATAACCACTCTTCCATGCAAATGTCCTTCAGCAGCAAATTGTTTGAGGGTTTTCTTGTATGTTTGGCTCGTTTCAAATCCTCCATACATTTCAAAGGCCTTCAAAGTGAAGGACTCCTGGTGGAGTGGTGTAACAGAATGATAAGAGTTGCCACCATGATAACTTTCCAGAGATGAAAAATCCTCTCTCAGTGTTAAAAGCTACTGTGGAGTGTTTTGGTATCACATAAAGCTCCAAACTCATGCATCTGTTATTTGGATCAGATTTCATTTTTCACAGCTACCTGAGGAAGTTCTCACCAGCACTGTAGGGCAGTTTCAGCCTGGACACGTTGCTACCAAACAGTTGGAAACAATACAGACGCTGCATTTTCTAAATAATCTGTGACAGTTTCATAAGCTATGCAAGTTTTGGATACGGCATTTCAAGTCACTTCTAAATATTTCAAACTCCACATTTACACAGTTAACACGGTATTTTCCAGCCAAACGAACCTGTCGGCCAAATAAAAATTTATTTCAAATGATTCCTTTGGGGCTTCACTGTAGATACTGCGTTAGTTTATACTATATTTTCTTGGAAATGCCACTCACACACTGTATAATGTCATTTTCTTTTGAAATTTTACTACTTAGTTACCACGTGTGTTAAAGGTGCACACCTGCTGAAAAAAACAGCCACAGATAGTGAGGATAATGGGGACATTATGAGAAACAAAAGCCAAATTCAACTGAAAATATGATGGCAGCTTCTTTAAATTCAGTTTCATCGCTGCTGGGGATGCAAATGCTCCACATCTCCTGTGTGTGGTGTGCAGGGAGAAACTGGCAAATGAGGCTATCGAGCTATCAAAGCTACTTAAGCACTTGCAGAAAAAATATCCTGTTCTGAAGCACAAGCCAGTGGATTATTTAGAGAGGAGATGAAGTGACAACAGCATGCAAGTTCAGTTAATGTTGCTGCAATGAAGGACTGGCTATTAGAAACATAATTTCTTTACATATCACACTGATACAACCACTTTCTCTCCAGAATACTGGCTCAGGACAAGGTTTTGATTCTTGTGATGGTAGGAAGGTTTTTGAACGTTGATCTGAGCCAGTCTCCTGCTATAAATCTTTATCCCTGATTTGTCTCCTAGTTCTAGTTCTACGCTTTAATTCTGAGCTGAGCTGGCCTCAACTGGTCCCAGCTTCACATATAACAGACAGATATTAAAGTTTTATTGCTTTAGCCCTTCTTATGCAAATAAAAGTAACAATCCCGTATTGTGAAAGTCCTCCATACCAATAAAAGTCCTGCATGAAAAATCCTACTTGCTAAATTAAAGTACATAAATGTCATTAGTATAAAAATGAACCACTGTAAAGTGTTTTATTTCTGTATATTATTAATTATTGATCATTTTATTGATATATATTTTCAAAAAATTGCTTTTTTTATTTAACCACTTTACAACCAAGGCACACCAGTGATTACACTCTAAGAAATTTCCCCATAAATTCACAGTAAAGAGCTGGCAGCAAAAGTTGCCAGCAGAGCACTGTTATTCTACAGTAAACCTACCGTATCCTACAACAACAGTTTATTACTGTAAAAAATATTACAGTATTATGATGTTTAGAGTTTATGCTTACAGTATATTACTGTCAGTATTTTGGTGCCATTATACTGTTATTTTACTGTTTGTACTGTAATCTTCATAAACAGTTTATTACTGTAAAATTGATATCAGAGAATGTGATGATATGAAGTGATAACATTGCTGAAAACTAATGATTTAAAAATGTCACATCTCAAAATGAAAGCCCCAGGAAATAGCATAGCATAGAAATGGCTCAGACAAGAGATGACTTTTCAACATTCAGCTTTAATAAAGCCAACTGACTTATTTAACCCATTAAATTTTAGTAACATACAATCATTTCCTCATGGTGAATAGGTTCCCTTTGTGCATGTTCTAGTTCAGGTACACTGAGTTTGGATTTCCATTTTTCCTGAACTGTAACGAAAGATATCTATATATCATTTAAATTATTTAATACTGCATTGAACACATTCAGCAGCTAACAAATTTCAAGTAATTCAAGTCTTACAAAATAAAATCTACAAAACAATTAATGATGTTTAACATGTTGTCAACAATCTGTTTAAAAATTGCACATCACATTTCAGGTACTCTGCCTTCAGAATCAGTCTTTCATAACTCATGATCATGTTCAATAAATACCACGTCATGGAACAAACCTGGAACTTCAAAACTGAGACACGTGGACTGAAGTATTTTATACTGAACCGAAGACAATACTGAGACTTGTTACCTTAGAATGACAGCATGAACATCTGGTTGCAGACTGGGCTTTTCCTTTGTGAAAGTGAGGTCCTGTGTGGAGAGGTGCTGTGGGTTTACATGAAGTCCCACTCAGAGTCCATGAGTCTTTTTATAAGGGAGGCTACATGAGGATTTACAGTAGATGCCTTTTTGTGGAGCAGCTTCCCTGACCTCTTGGACATCACCTTCTCCTGGCTGGCCTTTGTTCCCCTCTCAGGGTTGATATCAAGGAAGCATCTACAATGAAATGACAAAGAAAGAGTATATTAGGTGTGGTAGGCAAACATCCCTTAAACTTAATATGGAACTCTGTCACATTCATCAAAAAAAACCCAAGCAAACTAACAAAAAAAAAAAAAAGGAAACTAAAATTATTAACCAAAACAGAGGCTTCCACTTATAACAGCTATTTAGTTCAGTACACATTTGAATATAATTGTTGCAGCCATGTGCAAAACAAGCAAATGTACTTTTCCTAAGTGGAGAGAAAAGCAACATGACACATCCTACAAACTTTTTTTAAAACTTGAAATACATGGAGGACTAAAAGTGTCAAAATGAAATAAATAAATACATCATTAAATAATTAATTAAATATGTCATTAATTAATTAAAATTGGAATTAAATGTCATTAATTAATTAAAATTGGAATTAAATACATAAATGTGTAATTAAATATGTCATTAATTCATTAAAATAGCAATTCATTTTAGCGTTTCCTTTCAAAGAAAACCTTTCTGGAGTGTTTTTCACGGCCTCCTTTACATTATTTTATCATATGGCACGTTTTGACAACATGTTTGAAAAATACCATTTTTTTTCGACATAGTATAGTAAGGCATTTTTTCTGTGCCAAAATTCATGATGATTTTTTTTCAAAGAAAACCTTTCTGGAGTGTTTTTCACGGCCTCCTTTACATTATTTCATCATATGGCACGTTTTGTTTACAACATGTTTGAAAAATCGCATTTTTTTTCGACATAGTATAGTAAGGCGGTTTTTTTTGTGCCAAAATTCATGATGATTTTTTTTTCAAAGAAAACCTTTCTGGAGTGTTTTTCACGGCCTCCTTTACATTATTTCATCATATGGCACGTTTTTACAACATGTTTGAAAAATACCATTTTTTTTCGACATAGTATAGTAAGGCGTTTTTTTTGCGCCAAAATTCATGATGATTTTTTTTTCAAAGAAAACCTTTCTGGAGTGTTTTTCACGGCCTCCTTTACATTATTTCATCATATGGCACGTTTTTACAACATGTTTGAAAAATCGCATTTTTTTTCGACATAGTATAGTAAGGCGTTTTTTTTGTGCCAAAATTCATGATGATTTTTTTTTCAAAGAAAACCTTTCTGGAGTGTTTTTCACAGGCCTCCTTTACATTATTTCATCATATGACACGTTTTTACAACATGTTTGAAAAATACCATTTTTTTTCGACATAGTATAGTAAGGCGTTTTTTTTGTGCCAAAATTCAGGATGATTTTTTTTTTTCAACGAAAACCTTTCTG
>NC_072774.1:29053662-29244331 GCF_022539595.1 Amphiprion ocellaris
AAACATGCACAGGGTGAATTTAACAAGGCAGCCCTGTGCAATAGCACTACTACACACTCCAGCTGCAAGTGTGTTTCCGTGTGTGTATTTTTAGGCGTTTATCTCTGTACATATGGACAGAATCTTTAATGTTCTTTGTCTGAGAGAACGTGTCGGTGTGTGTGTGTGAGTGAGTGAGTGAAAGAGGTCAGAGGCATACAAAGGCCCCCACTTGTAATTGTATGAATGAATAAAAGAGATTGACAGTAATACCATTCTAATAACTAATCAGCTCAACACAATGCCTACTCATTTGTGTTGACCTTTCAACCCTCAATTATGGAAATGAGTTCTGCTGTCCGCTGCTGAGGCTAAGGAGCTTTTTAGCCTGCTGTCACGTGTCGCTGACGTTTCCAGTCACTTGCTCCCTTTCAGTTGTCAATTTTTGTTTTCTATTTGAGCATAAATTATTATTTTTATACTAACAGATAGGTATCACTGATATTAAAGTTGATATAATGCACATTCCAAAATAAAGTGTGCAGGATTATTATCTGCCCTTCATTGCTGCTCAGATTATCTTTTTTTTTTTTTTTTTTTTAATTTAACCCAGCAACACACATGATTAAGTAAAATAATATCTTCCTCTGTCAGCTCTTGCCCCCAGTGAGGATGAGAACACGGAGCCTGTCCAAAACCGTTGTGTTGATAATTAAGTCACAGACACCAGACCACGATAGCGCACACCCCCTTTGGCCGCAAATTATAGAAGGAGTGATGAATTTCTTTACTAATGAGTCACTGTAATTGGCACAAATGCTTCATGTCTGCTTCACCATGCCTCATTCCCCTTTAACCTTTGAAATTAGCAGAGGCACCGTATGAATCTCACGGTCGCTCCATTTCAAAGCACAATAGGATTTTTAATGTTGAGCAAACGTGTGCAGAAAGTATTTCCTTTTCTGAGGTCGCTCTTGGCATCTTTTTTTTATTATCTCTTAATCTACTGGGTGACTTTCTCTTCCATGATTAGTGCAAACAAATTTCTATTAGCAGAAGCAGCATTGCTACATTCAGATGTATTTTTTCCTGCTTTTAGTTTTGCAAGCATAAACATACAAATAATTATTACCCCAATTTTAATAACTTTATTAGTCATTAGCTCACTTTAAACATTTATAAAAGCACCTAACAACTTACAGCAACTTGCAGCAGCCTTTTTAAACTGACCATTAAATAAATCATTTTAATTTGCAACGAAGGCCTGTGAAATTGTCCTAACATTTTTACAGTGTAAAGTGTATATAAAGGGGGTTTAATTTTTGGATAAATAGTTATATTGCCAGATTTACACTGGGCCTTTAAGTGTAAACTGAACAGGAGATTGAAATAAAGTACGTGCTAGATGCATTGGCAGTGATTGAGTTCACTTCCTACTCGTCACGAAAGGGACATATTTATAAAAACAACACACACGCAGACACACACTCACGATAACTATACTTAAACAGAAAAAATAAACTTACAATGGAGGCCATTTTTCCATGGTTTGGTTCAGGTGTGAATTAGGTCCATGTTCCGAGCTTGTGTCGGTTTGTTTGACTCTTGATGGTTGTGTGTGGAAGAGGAAGTGGCTTCCTACAACTGTGATTAAACATGTGTAACTAATCAGAGACTTTGCTGCCATGGTACTAGCATGTAATTTGTTGAGTGTTATATCAGAGAGCATGGAAGAGGGAGAGAGAGAGAGAGAGGAAGCAACAGCAAGCATTTCTTAACTGAGAGGGAATGTTTTGTATTTTGAACATATAAAAAAAAATCTGAAAGTGGGCATGCTTTTAAATTATAGATCATCGTTGCACACAATTTTAACAGTCCACTTTGTCGTTAATCACTGTGCACTAAGTGCAGAGGGCTATAGATTCAACAACTCACATTGGATGATATGTTTTCCCTCATATCATAACTAAAATTCAGACCTTTTGAAGCGAGTCCCTCTGTTAGATTCAGGGCTAAAACATTACCTTTGTAATGCTAAATGAAAAGGCCTGGGTATTTGAAATTCAGGTGGAAATGACTGAGCTTGATAGCAGAGGGGAATCCTAATGGGGCCATCAAAGTCCTGATTTGTAACCAACAGATGAGGCAGCTGTGAATTGTATGAAATATTGGAAATCAATAGGTTGTATGGAATTTCATTAAGCGGCAGTATCCACAATTGATAGGCCCTCATAATTTGATGGATTGCACAAAGAAAATTATTAGCTGGCTCTATGGAGAGAGTGCGAATGCACAAATCTTGGTCTTGAGAATTGGTGAACTAGGGCAATTTGTTCAGAGTAAAAAAAATAAAAAGTATATTGATTTTGGTTATGTTAAAAGAGAGGAAAAATCAAAGGTTAAATCTTTGCAGCACTGCACTGCAAAATATGTGTGGATTCTTTATTGATTATTTATTCATTAATTCTCCTTTATTCCCTCCCTTCTTTCCTATCCCCTTCCACTGCCCTGACCCACCCTCCCTCCCTCCCTCCCTCCCTGCAGCCCGAGGTGAGGTGCTGGATGATGCCGACAGCGGGAACGAGAGCCGCAGCGGCAGTGAGGAAACCCATGTATGTGAGAAGTGTTGTGCTGAGTTCTTCAAGTGGTCAGACTTCTGTGAACATTTAAAGAGCTGCACCAAGAACCCCCTGGTGCTCATAGTGAATGACAATGAAGACACACCTAACCCCTCCCAGGAGTACCCTTCAGAGCCCTCTCCTGTACCCAGCTGCCCCAGTGAGCAGGCTGACAGTGAGGACCCCAGGGAGGGCAACCACAGTCCTGCTGGTGAGGGGGATGACGTCCCAGAGACAGCAACCTTAAATGGGGTCAATGTCCTGGAAAAGGAGGACGAGCAGATGGAGCTGGAGCTTTCTCCTGGAAAAAATATGGATCCTGAAGAGAGAGATGTGACATCCCCTGAGCCAGATGGCTCTCTACCTCAGCTCAATGATGTCGTTCCCTCTGCTATTACAAGCTACGCCATGCCAAGCACCAATGTTACCTTGGAGACCCTGCATGGCACTCGGGTTGCAGTTGCCCAGTTTTCACAGAGTGTAAGGGCAGCGGCAGGCAGTGGGGTTTCCACCATGGCTATTCCCATGATCCTAGACCAGCTGATGGCCCTCCAGCAGCAGCAGATCCATCAGCTGCAGCTAATAGAACAAATACGCAGTCAGGTGGCTCTCATGAACAGACAGTCTGCCTCACAGCCTGCTCTCAGCCACCATCACAGCAGTGCTGCTGGAAGCCAGGGGCCTGTATCCTCCTGTGTCCCCCCTGTCGCAAGTCAGCTTCAGCTACATAACTTCATCACTCCTCCTGTCCATCAGCTGCCTGTTAGGTTGCCAGCCACGCTCAATGGTCAAGGCCCTTCACCTCTGACCTCAGCAATAGAGGGGCCTCTCTCTCAAACACCACAAAGTGGCAGTCAGCAGTCTAACTCTTCAATTCCAAACACATCCTCTAATAATTCAGTATTTCCCCCACAAAGTGGTACGGGATTGCCATCTCTGCTTCCCTCCTGCTCATCCTCAGTCACAAACAACAACATTAGCACTAGCAGTAGTGTAACAGGAGGTGGTGGCATCAGCAGTAGCTCAGCTCTTCCCAGGAACTCCACCACCCCTCCCTCACTCAGTCACAGCAGCCTCCTGAGTTCTGCCTCCAGCCTACCGCTGATACCTCACAGCTCTTCGAGCAGCGTTATCTTCCCCAATCCGCTGGCCAGCATAGCAGCCACAGCCAACGCGCTCGACCCCCTCTCAGCTCTAATGAAGCACCGCAAGGGGAAGCCTCCGAATGTGTCTGTGTTTGACACTAAGCCCAGCTCTGAAGACCCCTTCTTCAAGCATAAGTGTCGGTTCTGTGCCAAGGTGTTTGGCAGTGACAGCGCCCTACAGATCCACCTACGTTCCCACACTGGAGAGAGGCCTTTCAAATGCAACATATGTGGCAATCGGTTCTCCACCAAGGGGAATCTGAAAGTCCACTTCCAGAGGCACAAAGAGAAATATCCACATATTCAGATGAACCCTTATCCTGTGCCAGAGTACCTGGACAATGTGCCCACAAGCTCAGGCATCCCATATGGCATGTCGCTGCCTCCAGAAAAACCTGTAACCACATGGCTAGACAGTAAACCTGTCCTCCCCACTGTTCCCACCTCTGTCGGGCTCCAGCTGCCTTCAACGCTCCCCAGTATGATGGGTGGTTTTGGTGAGTCTCCAAGCCTCACCCCACTCAACAGATCTCCTCAGAGGCCATCCCCACCCTCAAGCGAGTGTGCATCGTTGTCCCCAAATATCATCACTGACTCTGGCATGACCACTACGTCACTGTCCCCGAAACCGAGCCTAGGCAGTGACGCTCCTCCTCTCTTGAAACCTGAAGGCATTCTTTTGCCCCCTAGCTGCTCTACTAGGCCAGGAGAGAACACGACCACCACAACTACGGTAACCCAAGTACTTCTCTCCTCTGCTGTCACGTCCACAACATCGTCCAGCAGTGGCCAGGTCCCTGAACCCACCAGTAGCCCCAACTCAGTTTCCAATCCTGTATCCCATCCGGTCCTTCCCATGCTATCAGATCAGTTTAAGGCTAAGTTTCCCTTCGGAGGCCTCCTAGACTCTATGCAAACCTCAGAGACATCAAAATTGCAGCAGCTTGTCGAGAACATTGACAAGAAGATGACTGACCCCAACCAGTGCGTTATCTGTCATCGTGTTCTGAGCTGCCAGAGTGCTCTGAAGATGCACTACCGCATCCACACTGGTGAGAGGCCATTCAAATGCAAGATATGTGGGCGGGCATTTACCACCAAAGGAAACCTGAAAACACACTTTGGTGTTCATAGGTCCAAACCTCCACTTCGGGTCCAGCACTCCTGCCCTATATGTCAGAAGAAGTTCACCAATGCCGTCGTGCTGCAGCAGCACATCCGTATGCACATGGGAGGGCAGATCCCTAATACCCCTGTCCCTGAAAGCCTGCAGGAGATGGAAACGGATCTCTCCTTTGATGAGAAGAGCTTAGATGCGATGAGTAATTATGATGATGACCTCCTGGATGAAATGGAGCAGGCGATGGATGATGAACCAGACCTAAAGGATGGAGAAATGGACCCATTGAAACCATATTCACCTGGGAGCTCCCCACCAACTTCCATCATGTCCAGCATTGCTGCAATGGAGAACCAAATGAAGATGATTGACTCTACTGCCAACATGACTCGCTCATTTGGTCAGAAGCCTGCACAGAACGGCAGCAACTTTGGAGGGGAGACTGATTGCTTTACCACTGATTCCCTGTCTGCAGTGGGGGATGCTGAAGGTCAAAGCTTGGGGAGCCCTGCTTTGTCCGAGTCCTCTGGCTCCATGCAGCATTTGTCCCCAGCTCACAGCCATTCTGAGATCCAGCAATCCAAGTCCCCAGCTACACTCAACAATAATAACAGCAGTGCCATGACAGCAGAGGAGGGCCAGGAGAACAATACAGCTGGCTTGGCAACAGTGAAGTCGGAAAAATCAGAGACCCCATCTCCGCTTTCTGCAACTGAAGGCACCGGGGCCCTTGACCTGACTGCCACTCAACCTGGCAGGCACTTTATCAAGGAGGAGAGCCACTTCAACATGCTGTTTCTAAATAGAGATCGAGGTGTGTATGTGCGAAATCAGCTAAAACCTAACGTATCATATAAAGTGAATTTAAAATTCCTACAGATTTCATATGATAGTTATTAATAAGTCATGCATTCATAGTAATTAAGAAATAATTGTGACTCAAAAAGGTTGGTAAACGATAAACAGATAATCAGAGATTGAGGAAAAGTAGGTGAAAACATTATATATTTGAAGTACTAAGAAACATCAGCCTAAAAATTTAGTAGGGTTTCAATAGTGATTCGTACATTTTCAAATCTGACAAAGCCAAGAAGCTTCCTTGCAGTTTTGAGGCTCACAGTTGACGAAAATTATCCTGCGCAGGTCTAATGTGTCAATATTGTAATACACTTCATATCTTCTTTTTTCAGGGCTGAACCCTCCTAATTTGGCCAGCACTGCATCAAACATGATCAAAATGGAATTGAACGGACACGGCAAGTCGTTGTCTCTGAGCGACAACTCTCACCTGCCCGTGGGCATTCAGGTTCCAGCTGCAGCGCCCCCGACCACCATGAGCCCCAGCATCAACCCCATGTTGGCTCCCCCACCTCCACGACGCACTCCTAAGCAGCACAACTGCCACTCGTGCGGGAAGAATTTTTCCTCAGCCAGTGCTCTGCAAATCCATGAGCGCACACACACTGGGGAGAAACCTTTTGCCTGCTCTATTTGTGGAAGGGCTTTCACCACAAAGGGCAATCTGAAGGTATGATCCTGCTTAATATACATGGTACCAATTTGAATTTTATATAGATGGGGTCATTCTGGCTCCAAATATGCATTTAATGTGGGCTCAAGTGTGACTTAAGACTTTTGGAGATGTTCGTCATATCTAAACCACTTCTCTCCTGATTATTTGCTCAATAAAGCAGGAACTATTTTTATTTTTTTTTATACAACTAGCATACATTAGAATTCAGTAATTTTTTGATATTAAAATACAAATAAACTTTCGAATTTAGCTTTGGGTAAGATGTGCCATTGACTGATTTAAATGTCTCAGCAGAGGCTGAAATAGCTGCTGCCATAACATTTAGTTCGTGTCTGCATATTTTGTCATTTATTAACAGTTTCCACATTTAAAAAAAAAATCTTATGTACCACAAAATTGTATGCTTTCATGTTCAGTTTGAACATTTTTCCTTCCATTATAAACCATAACATTTTGTTAGATGCTATTTTTTAAGATGACATGCTTATGATGTTTAAATTTTTCTTTTCTTTTGTTGGTGTTGCTAATTTTAGGTTCACATGGGAACACACATGTGGAACAATGCTCCAGCCCGGAGGGGTCGGCGACTGTCTGTGGAGAATCCCATGGCCCTGCTGGGCGGGGATGCCATGAAGTTCAGCGAGATGTTTCAGAAGGATCTGGCGGCTCGGGCCATGAATGTTGACCCGGGCTTCTGGAACCAGTACGCAGCCGCCATCACCAACGGCCTGGCCATGAAGAACAATGAAATCTCTGTGATCCAGAATGGAGGCATCACCCAGCTGCCCGTCAGCCTCGGCGGTGCAGGAATCGCTTCGTTGGGAGCCATGCCTGGAGGAATGGACCGTGTTCACACCGGCAGCAGCCCTCCCATGACGGGTATGGAGAAGGCTGGTCTGGAGGTGGCGGCCAGTCGTCCCTTCTCCAGATTTATGGAGGAGAACAAAGAGATTGGGATCAATTAAAGAGACTTTTCTGTTTTATTCCAAGGTAGGCGTTTGGCAAAGACTAAGAGTCTGACAGTGAGGAAAGGAACTGCTGATCCAGTCTGAACTCATGCGTACTATATTATGTACAGATTAAATATTTTTCGTTTGGTTTTGGAAATATAGTATTTAGTATTGATTAGAGGTCTTTGCCTTTCACCCATTTCCTCCACACTTGACATTTCGCCTATACGAACAATACTTTGTCTCTTGTTTGAGAATATGTCGTCTTGCAAGATTTGCATGGTACTTATTGGTTTTTATCAGTATGTTTGACTGCTTTTATGAATTCCTTTGAAAAACCAGGATCCTGCCTCAGTTATGATGGGCAAGCGTCTTATCTGGACAGGACTAAAACACAAACGGACAGTTTTGTTAAAGATGGTCTGACTTTTGTCCGGCAACCTTGTTTATGGTTGCTCTTTTAAATATAAAGGGCCATGGATAGACTGAAGAAAAGACTGAAATATAGTGTTTCTGTGCTCGCCTGATTTCATTTTTTTTCTCATGGACTAGAAAACTTGAAAAAAAATGATGTTTGAACTATTTTAATCTTTACATTTAGTCTCCCAGCATTGTCTTATAATATTGTCCTGTGTCTTTAGTATTTATGATATCAACAAAAAAAGCGGGTATTCAAAAATATATTTAATGGCCCAAGCATTTTATTGATCCATTTTTTTTCTAAACTGCAGGCTTCACTGATGAATATCTCTTTCAATAAAGACAATATGTCATTTGAGTTGAACAACCGAGAAAATTAGTAGGTTTTATTTGGATATCTGTCGAGACTATGTGTATCTTGTTACATGGTAAAGAGGCTAGAGATATCCGAAGCTGCTATGACCACAACCCTGCTTTTAACCTTTGTAAAAAGAAAAAAGAAGTGATCCTTTTGAAGAAATATCTATGTATAGAAATACAGACAAATCTAAAACAGGTATGCATATTTTGTATCACATAAAAATAGACATCATGAGTTGAGAGTATCTGTCATGTTTGTGAATGCACTTTTTAAAAACAAGACGTTTTGTCTGTGAGTTACCGTTAACCTTTTGACTGAGCTATCTATCACGTGCTGTTTTCATTGTTTTCAGCATACCACTCCTATAACTGGCAGAGTCAGTTCTCTGTTATTGCATCTGTGCTACTCGTCAGAGTGCAAACTCATCACTCAATCAAAACCTTCTTAAATAAAAAAAGAAAACAAGTGTGTTTGAATCCTCCTTATCTGCATCATTTTTGTCTTTTCTCTGTCACCCTTTTATTTGCATAAATTTAAGAAAGTAATGCAAGATTTATTCATATCAATGAAAATGTCTTTTTTAAAAATCCTAATTATTGCTGTTTAAATTTTCCAAAATGTCCCTAATTTATTTTTGATATTAAACATGTTGGATCAGGAAGGAAAAAGTATCTAATTTTGCAGAGACCAAAATGTTTAACTAATGTAAGAAATATCAGCAAAATTAAATTGCAAATTTCACATAAATTCTTTAAAATTATTCCTATTAATGTGTGCAAATCCCACCTTCATGTTTGACATTTCGTTATTAATACGATAAATTAATTAGCAAGAAAAAAGCAGTTTATTTCTCAAAATTAACTGGTTTTTGCTTTGCGGATTGGCCAAAATTGTGGCCAGCTTATTTTCAGAAAAGAAATATGTTTTCTTTTTCAAACACATTGCTTTAGTTAAACACAGTTTCCAGATGTTTTATAGAGGCCTGGTTGCACTTTTCTCAAATAGAATCATCACAAATAATTTCATTTAATGCATTTGTTCAGTGTTTTGACTGTAGTTGCTTGACAGTGAGTTTTGCTTGATTTAGTGTGGAAAAAAGATAATTGAATAAGCATACGTGTGTGTGTGTGTGTGTGTGTGTGTGTGTGTGTGTGTGTGTGTGTGTGTGTGTGTGTGTGTGTGTGTGTGTGTGTGTGTGTGTTAGCTTTGATTCATATCCGATCCACTAGTTTACATATGCAAATGAAAATACCACAATAATACTGCAGTTTGTAGCAATATATAATGTGTAAATTGTTATTCTATGTACATTCATTGTTTTTCTAAATACAAAGATGAGGTTGTTCCAGGTCAGTGCTGTTACCTTTAAGAGGTAACTAATTTATTATGTAAAAATTGTGTAGTAGGGAATCATTTTATTTAGGATTTTTATATAATATTACAACAAATATTTTAATCTACCTGCCAATTAGTGTTCAGTTAAACACAAATCCACAATAAGATAATCATAAAACCCCCAAACTCATCATGACTGTTACACAATGAGAAATCAGGAAATCGCGTCTTACTGAAACAATATTTTTTGAAATGTGCCAAAGCATTTCCCTTCCTGTGCTGTTGTGGGAGTAAGAAGTGTGAGACAGCGCTGTGTCTGGGTTGTGGCGTTTGCCTTGTGGGATTCAGTGAAGTCACTGTGTCTGTTAGTGAGTGTTAAAGTGAGGGCGGCCTCTTCCCAGCGTTCAGCCCTCCTGGTGCAGGACACTTGACACATGGTTGGCATGTGTGCAAACACACACACACACACACACACACACACACACACACACACACACACACACACACACACACACAAACACTCACACTCCAACACAAATACCCATGTTCTCACTTTCTCCAACATATAAAAACACACTACAGAATTACACCAAATATTCTTTGAGATTAGGCGAAAAAAGGAAAAAAAATGTCCCTGCTGTGAACAGCCACGTCAGGTGCAAGATGAAAGTTAAGGCCAACTTTAATCACTGAGAACCAAAGAGTTTTTTAATGCCTATCTTTTGGCAATTAGACTGGCAGATGTGGCTGATCTTGAATTCCTAGATGCATAAAGTGAGATTACGGTGGCTGTAAACTCATTCTCATGTCAGTCTTCAGAACAAGACAATAAATCATACCTGGAGGGAAAAAATAGAATAAAATAAATGTATGATTTTAACAACTTAATATATGTTTATCCATCCTGTCAATTGAAATTAGCATGTGGACATTTTTCAGCAGGTAAGTAGCTATTAGATATGATATTTATAACTGGAAACCCAAATTGCAATTACAATGTTATAATATATATAGATAAAGAAACAGATTGATACTTTATTCATCCACTTGGTGAAATTTAAAGTATCTAGTAGCTCACTTGTGTTACATTTCAGAAAAATAAAGAGTCTAATGTACAAAATAACATGCCAAAGGAGAAGCATGTGTAGAAAGAACATGTATGGCTCCTTTTGCAGAACCAGTCGGCCAACCAGCACGTTATCCAGCGCAGCTAAGCGACGGCTGGTCTGTCAAAGCCCAGCTTACATCAGCTTTCACCACTGAGCCATACGTGTTTATTTTTGTGTTATTTTTCTCCTTGCTTTTTTACACACATATTATTTTTCATGTTGATGGATGTGACTTAAGTCTGCCCTCAGGAGCTCTTTGGGGCTGATTGGGTAATGCATGCTGCCGTTTGTAAGCCCATTGTTTGACATTGCACTGTCAGCTGATCACACAGGCTTAGTCAGTGGAATTGTCAAGTAATGAAGAAATTTCATACTGACTGTTTTTCTCTGTGACGGCGCTCATTTTGCTCATATTTGAGCGCAAACAAAAGACATTCCACTCATGCTTCCACTCATGCGCTCGCATTTAGGAAATGATTTTGCAGACAGCCAGTATGCATGCATGGAAGGACTGTTGTTTAAGACTCTAAATGGTGATTCTTCTCAATAGTCTGTTCCTGGTAGAAATGATCTGTGAAGGAGGGCTGTTTTACCTCCAGCAATTCCAGTTATGACGCTGATCAACATGGGGTTAAATGAGGTTATAAACTATGACACTATAGGAATGTTATTTCCGTAACGCAACATGTTACCCAGATTTTCTTTGCTGGAGTTATATTATTTTTTCCATTAAGCAATACAATACAATGGAATGTCCAACAACTGAAGTGCAATTTCATTTTACTGTTACAAACGTTTATGAGAAACCAGGGGAATGCAGACAAGGCATTATTTGAGGTGTGTCCATTTAAGAGGATTTTAACAAGTATAATTTTAGAGCGGGTTACAAGGCTAATTATCTAAGTAAACATGACATGCCTTTTCTTTTCTCTTGGATTTTTTTTTCTTCCTTTTCATGAAATGTGGCAGCTTTCTCCTTTGTTCAGCACACGAAGCAAATTGCTTGGCCTTTTTTTTTGTTTGCTTTGTTTTATCTGCACTTGACTCGTGTTTGTGTGCTACCTGTTTGAAGTGAATATGTGTGACATTTGTGCATGGCACAGTGTGAACAGACAGGCCATCATTGGGACGGGGCTGTCGGCTGTTTGTTTAATGCCCTGCCTACTGTGAAAGTCTCCCTGAAACAGGCGCAGTAAATATCCCCATTGATCCAGAGGCAGGGGGCCCTACGATGATGTAGTGGCAAAGAGCCACAGGAGTAAATCTAACCGACAGTAATCCAATCCCATTCTCAAGGCTCTGGGATCTGAGATAGGTGCTTTAAATCCAAAAGTGTGCCTTTTTGCACAATTTCTCTGCCTTTGTTGGTGCAGCTTCTCTTGCTTTATTTTTTTTACTCCCATGTCTCAGGCCTAGAGTCAATCCATAGCTTGCTGAGGTGCTTCACTAGCTATCCTTTATATTTGTTTAAATTCCAAGTCCCATTAATGATGTCGCAAATTCAGCCTCCTGTTCATTCCTCTGTCAAATTCACTCCCACACTTCTGCCACTTTTGCTTGTCTAAAGCATGTGCATCCACCTGAAGTGCAAACTCCAAAGTTAAGAGTGTGAAAGGTGTGTGTGTGTGTGTGTGTGTGTGTGTGTGTGTGTGTGTGTGTGTGTGTGTGTGTGTGTGCGGGTGTGTGTGTGTGTGTGAGATAACACTTCTCAGGTAATCAGTGTTTTCTGTGGATGGTAGAGGGACATACTGGAAATTCTGAAACCCCATTAGGCTGGAATTTCCCTTTGATGGCCAAAGCTGCCTACCTAGCGCTTGACTGGTTGCGTGGCCGCTCCAGCAAGTGTTAGTTTTCATGCAGACTCTCAAGATGACAAAGTTACGCACTCCAGATCCCCTGGAATAAGATTGTGTGGTTACAAATTCAAATTCTTTCCTGTATGGATTGTTAAGAGCTGCTGAAGCGTGGTGCACTTTGGCCTGTTGGGCATTTGAAACATTAACAGTTTGGTACAGTGAGGCATCAACAACTTGGTGTTGCTCAGCAAAGGATGCTTGTGGTTACTAGTTTACATCAAAACGGCTTTTAATGTGCTCTGCTGGATGCAGTCAGCATTAGTCAGTGGTTAGAATAACTTCCAGAGAGAAGGACTGAGAAAATTTGAAAAACCTGAGTTCCAATGGGAATTATTACTGAGACAGTTTTGACATTCATGCACACATGGCATAAAAATAAAACAGCTTTCTGCACCTTTGCATGTGTGCAACAGTATGTATTTCAGCACAACTTTTAGCAAACTGCTCCATGTCTTCGATGAGGAATGTGAGCAGAGAAAATCGCCCTGACTTCTGCTCTTTTCTCATAACACTTTTAAGTCGATACACTTGGTAGGCCGCTATACTAACAAAGAGGCACTGTATATCCGAAAGTCTAACCGGCTGGTCAGACCCAGGTTGAAGGACAATTCTCTTACCATACTGCTGAAGCCTTGTCAAGGTTGGGGTGGGTTTATCTTGTGCGGTAAGGTGCCTTAAAGAAAGCAAGGAGAAGAAGTGCAAGGAAAGGTGGGAGTACGGGTGTTTTGGAAAATCAATGAATGCGTGGAACATAGTGGTGGTCCACCTGAAAGGGAACACGTCATCAATTAAACAAACTTGGAGAACAGGGCCAATTCATCAGAGTGCGGTGTGGATCAGCTATTGGGTTCAGCTTCGACGTGACAAATGCCGGACCTCCTCTGTGTGCCCAAGGTTGCCGATCGATAGAGATCATCATTGTGATGTGGCCTTTTATCTCACAACCCGCTCCCTCAAGCCTTATATTATTCCCAACACAGAGATCTCAAAGGAGGTGGAGGGGTGAGAAGGGCACGAGCCTGATTGTATCTTTTATTCTCAGTCCGTATGGGCATTATTTGTTCAGACAGTTTTCATGGCTTTTGATGACCGGCCTTGTCCTCAAGCAGGAAAGTTTTGAGGGGTTTTTCGTGAGGTTTCCCACCTGCTGTTGCAGTTTGCTTTGTCTTGGGATTATTCCTCGGTAGATGAATATCACTCTGGTTAAAGTGTCATTGCTAGCTGACGGATTGAATGCTCTCAACACGAGCCTGCTCCCCCCTTGGCGGCACTTATTCAAATGTGTCAAATCCGGCTGAGAGGAAGGCCTCCTGGGTTGCTATTGATCTGTGCCATTATGGAATTCCATGCCAATAAACTGTCATGACTTACTGTAACAATCCAATGATTAGGCTCCACTTCGGTCACATGACCAAGAAGAGCTTCCTCATTATCAGAGGCCATTATGAGAAAATGGAGTTTTGCAATTGAGTTATGCAATGATAAATATTGACTTATTTCAGCTTTAATCGGCTGGTTTAACTGTGTTGTTGGTGGTGTATGGAGCCTATAGAGTTGCCAGTAATTGTGGTGTTGTTATGTGTGTCATGAGCCTCTCTTTTGGCTTTATTTCCTTCTTTTGTGAGGCCATGTTTATGGAGGACTAAAAGTGCCAAAATTAAATAAATACATCATTAAATAATTAATTAAATATGTCATTAATTAATTAAAATTGAAATAAAACATGTCATTAATTAATTAAAATTGGAATTAAATACTTAAATGTCTTATGAAATAATACATCATTAAATAATTAATTAAATATGTCAATTAAAATTGAAATAAAACATGTCATTAATTAATTAAAATTGGAATTAAATACTTAAATGTCTTATGAAATAATACATCATTAAATAATTAATTAAATATGTCATTAATTAAAATTGAAATCAAATATGTCATTAATTAATTAAAATTGGAATTAAATACATAAATGTGTTATTAAATATGTCATTAATTCATTAAAATACCAATTAATTTTAAGTAAAAAACATATATCATTATTTCACTATTTAATTAATTATTTCATGACCCTTGTGTTGCAGTGGATCATGAATTTATCTGTCAACCTCGCCCGTCAAAGTCGATGGGCGGGACTAACGCGAAACTAGTCTAATCCACTGCTTTTGTCTGCCTTGAAACCGGAAGTAAAGCAGAGGAATTTATTGAAGTTGTTGGAGTTATTTCCGCACTTTCCGACCAAGATGTTGACCGTAGAGTGACTGCAAATTTAGAAGAAGTACTCCGCCGCTTTTCTGGTGCCAAGACGCAACAGGAGCACACACGGGGACCAGGGCGTTTGGTGTTTGGCATACCGAGGGAAGTTCTGGACCCTCACGTTCTTTGTGGATTACCAGCCTGTCAAATTGCAGCGATGCTCGGAGTGTCGAGGGCTTTTCCTTTAGGACCTACTCGGCGCGGCACGGCTCGGCTCGGCTCGTCTTTGTTTAGCCGCGATTCCACAAGCATCTACTCGGGCTCGTCTCATCTTTGTTTGCGAGCGTTTCCATACGGACTAGTGCCTGGTACCAGGCACCTGGCACCGCCATCAACAGGAGGGAGACGCAGCTGCTGCATTGTTGGAGACATTCGAGGAAGGTGAGTGTTTTGTGACTTCGAGAAACTTATACATCATTTATCCCATTGGTGGCGAGCTTCTTTTAAGCAAACAAGTATATTTAGAAAGTAACGTCGTTGTCTCCTGTAGCAGACAATAAGCTAGCTAGTTAGCCATCGGCGCTATCTAGTTAGCCATCAGCGCTAGCTAGTTGGCCATCAGCGCTAACTCCGTGCTCTGCTTGTATTTCGTGCAACTGTTTCTAACGTTTAGCTCTCAGAAGCTAATACTTCAGTCAGCATGTCATGTTTTTCGTGTACTTAGGCTGAGTGTTTATTTCTGTTTAAGAATCCCTTTCCACATGCAAAGCCTACTCCACCCCCCCAGCTCCCCTGCCTCCTCTCCACCACCAGCAGCGGCTCCTCTCCAGCACCAGCTTCGACACCAGTACCAGCTCGGACACCGACACTGTCAACATCCACCTCGTCACAGCAACGTCTTATCACCGGTAAGACACGGTAAACTCAGAGCATGGTTGATTTTCGCATTATTATTATTGCAAGCATGATCAGAACAACGAGACCAACGACCAAGAATTCAGGCAGGTGTAGATGCAAACTGTGCAGCAGCCAGCTCAGGAACGCCTGACGAAAGCTACATGTAACTACAATGACACATAAACAGAACACATGCAGCTGCATTTTTTTCCCATTGACTTAACAAGTAAGTCACTCTAATTAAGTTACGTTCTGGTGCAGTGTAGCATTGCAACCATTCTTCTTATAGTCACTAGGTAGCTGTGAAACTGAATGACTGGCTGAAAATATACATAGAAATAAGAAAACACAGCTGTTCTTAGCAACTCCAAAATGTGCACAGGATGAAATGAAGTTCACACCACGTTGTTTTTATTTGTGGTGGAGGAGGTACTGCTTGTGCTTTGGTTAAAGCGAAGAGTGCCAGAAGTTTATTAAAGTATCAAAGACATGATCATGATTGAAAATCAATGGACGGGTGGCTAAACACATCACATCATAGATAGCTGTGGAGTCCTTCAAGCTCCTGGGGACTACAGTCTCTCAGAACCTGCAGTGGGAGACGAACATCCACTCCATCCTGAATGGATGGTTCATAATTCTGTTGACTGAATTACATCAAAGCAATACTGATTTATCAAACTAGAATTTTCTTAAAACAGCTGTTTTAATGTTTTGGCGTTTAATTTCTCATTTAATCTTGCTAACCTTCAGAAATGAAGCATGTTTATCCGACATGCCATACTGTGTCCCAGTGTTCGAGCTATGAACAGCAATGCAGGCCTGAAAAAAGAGAAGAACTGGTGAATATAATATGAACATGTCAGTAGCATAAAGTATGTGACAGATTTTACAAAATCTAGATTCGGTTTCAGTCTATATACACTCATTCCTTTTATATCTTAGTTCAACTTTGTCAAATCTGTTCAGTTCTTTGCAAGTGCTGAAATGTTACACCTGAGCTGTAGTGTAAAATATGCATGCGGACACTATCAGTTACATGCTTCTAGCCTGCTCCAGCTGGGAGAAAATGAGGATATTACAACTCACTGTGTGTTTCACCAGCCAGCCCCAGTTTCCCAACACTGATTTGAACCAGTCCCTGCTATCTGTTGTTCATTAGATGAGATTTCAGCCCCTGTAGTAGCTGCAGGGATGAATAAAGGCAAGGCTTATAAACCAGCTCCAGCGGTAGCACTAGACGGATATGGCATCTTGTTCAGTTCCTACTGAAATTAAATGCAAATTTGTATCTTAAGCATGCAGCTGTTTGTTTAACAACTCAATTTAATGCTAATCTCACATGCATTTTGTGCAGATCCCATAATCGTATGTTGCATGCTCTTTGTTTTCACATCTCTGTTGCAGAATTTCTCCTGAAAAGAAAGGAATAAAATGATGGAGAAGCAATACGGTGAACTGCAGTGCTTCACATACAGTGACAACAATGCGTTAAAACCTAAGAAGCCCAGCCTCAGCAGATCCTGCAACACCATCTTGACTGTTTTTGATGCAGCTTTGTGATGGTGAGTAGTACTTGCTGATGTATGGAATCTGAAGAGTTCAGAGTTGTCACTGTCAGTGATTGACATGATGAGAGGATCAATGTAAAAGCCTTCCTGCCAAGCAATAATCCATCCAAACTGATCACGCTTAAAATTGCCTGGGGGTATTGATTACATGTGCAGGCCCAGAAAACACCGTAAGCACTGCAATAATAATCAAGTTGGCTAAGGAGGCAAATTTTTTCCCCGTTTTCTCCTTGGCATTGCTTGTTCTTTTTTTTTTCATTTCATATACAGCAACTACAGTCAGTTTGCGGCATCTACAGCAGATCTACATGCTAACTCAGCTGCAGCACTGAGGTGAAAGTGCTTCTTCAGGTTTCAAAAATAATGATGCACCAAAGAGCAAAACAAAAAGGCAAAGAAACACAAAGCTAGCAGATTTAAATGTTTAACAGTGCTGGTGCACCACATACACACTTTATTACTCTGACAATAACTGCTGATCATACTTAAAACTAAAAAGTTGCGTGCGCAATGGACAGAGCTAGTTAGCAAAGACACTTAGAAGATCATTATCAGATCGTAGACTGACTCCCAGTTAATGCAGTCTTGAAGTTTTCTTTAATATATGTCAAACTAAGTCTGGGAGATAACTTCTCTCCTGTCTTATCTCTGTGAAGGACCCACATGCCACAGGTTTAAGATCTAGAAACGATTCTTAAACACCAGACAACAAATCATGCAATGGCTATTCCCACTATGGCCTTAATAAGTACATTTAAAATAATAAGAAGTGATATGCTGAGACAGCCGGCTGCCACCTTAGCAGCCTGCAATACAGTATGTAGGACAAAGCTGTCCATGATCACAGTAGACCATTGCATTACATCTTATCATTTCCTCTGGAGCTGAAACTCAAACTGAGACTCATCAATAATGCACCTATGATCTCCCATTCAGAAGATCTCAATGGCAGATCAAGCTACTGTAGTGTCTCCTCTCCACTCTCCGCCTCCACTTCTTCCACATACTTCCTTTAACGTCCATACATGTAAATTCATGTCGCCGACCACAATCTCCACACTAATGGCTTCAAATGTCCAGAGCCCCCATTTGGGAGTGAAGTTTTCAGCATAGATTTCCCCATTAGTCGAGTGCCCAAGATTCATTCTGTCTTTTTATTAAAGCCCACACAAATGGATGTCTCAATAATGAGGTTTTTTTTTTCTTCTTCTGTTGGCCCGAGCAATAACATGTCAAGCTTTGTCTCAGGACAAAATGATATTCTTGACTATATTGGGTGAGAGATGCTCCCCTATTCAGCTCTCTTACTCTCTAACTGAATTATTAAATACTCAGAATCTGGTTAAGCAGTGTACATTTTCCTAAAGGTCAGAAAGTTCATTAACTATGGACTGCCATTGATTGTATCCTTGTGTATTTCTCTTCTTAGTGTAGGTTTTCCACCCTGCTTATTGAGTATGGACAACTGCTGCAATGAGACTTGCTATAGCTATGAATCTTGAAATACCTTTTGCCACTGTCAAATGCTGTAAATCGGGGTTAAATGCACCGCAGATATGCTTTCCTTGATAAATTGTATCGCTTGCACTCTGATTTCAGATATTATTTCACAGAAGTGTAAAAGATAACATCGCTAAAAGGATGTCCTTTTCCACTCCAGCTGGTTTGAGCCAGGTTTCTGAATCCACTGCACTTACACAGGCAAAAGCACATCTGAGCGTACAGGCCACATGCTTTTTTCCCTACCCTTAGCCCTATCTTTAAACAGAAAAATCCATAACGACTATGACAGCTGCAGTATCTGTTTCACAACAGTCCGCTCATGTCAATCAGCATGATGCCGATAAAGATCTGTATTTTGATTGAACGTGTGCAAAACTACTCATACTTTACACACACCACTTTGATGTTAACCCATTTGAAATCATATCAGATGCTGCAGGACGAAAGAAAGAGCCCAATCAACAGAGATGATTTCATAAAGAGGGCTCTTGGGTTTCAGCGTCATAAATAACTCATGGTAATCCCATATTTCTCTGACTTCTCTCATTTGAGCTTGAGATGGAAAGAGGGCAGTTGTGACAAACATTGTTAGCACGGCTGCCAAGCCACCCTGACCTGGCTTTATATATCTTGGCTGCTCTGGTTTCTCTGCGCTAGGACCTATGAGGTGATGTCCCAAGCTACTCACGTCTTTACCTTTTTAGCCCAAAGCATGAAATGTGTTCTGTTTTGAGAACAATTTAAATACAGTTATGAGAATTTGTTTGTATGTAAGTGAGGTAACATTTTGTCTGGAAGGGAAAGCATGAATGTTTTAGAATCTTGTGTCTCTTCTCATGCTGTAAACAATGTTGCTGTTTGTAACTGCCTGTTTTACAATGATAATGATGATAATAATGTGTGGAGGCATGTGCATGTGAGCATGCACGTGCCCCTCTGTAAGGATTTTTTGAAATGGCTGGATTCATAAGTCATGGAGTACCCCTGCTGAGACCTCTTCCTACATGTGCAATTTTCCGAAGCCAGCTACTCGCCAAGCAATAATTATGCTGAAGTTTTCAATTACACTCCTTCCATTTCATTAACAAAAAATGTTTGGCTATTGTATAATTAGATATATGAGCTTACCACCTACATTTAACATAGCCACTACACAGCAGCTTGATGGAAAACAGAGAAGGATTTTAGCATGTGTGCATTTACGGTGGCTCAGTAGTCGACTATAAAGTCAAATCAGCTAGACGTTATGCAGCAGCCTTCACCCTCCTTTTTTTCCATCATTTGATGAGGTCCTCTAATCTACAAGACATATACAGACCTGTAATTGAGCATGATGAAATGTTTGATGAAGTATGGGAGGTGTTGTTAACATGCAAAGCACACTTACACATGTTATCAGTTGTTGGTGCCTATAATTAACATGTTACAATGTGTTACAAGATCAGACATTTATACCATGCCTGCTGGTGAGAGATTATTAGTTACCTTAGCGACTGACATTCAATTAAACTGGGGGAAAAAAACCTGATATCATCCCAAGTGAATATTTCCTTTCCATTTCAGACTTTAATGGAGTTTTTTGCACTTTAGAAGCTTAAACTCTGTCTCCCCTCTCTGCCTTTGCAACGTATGACCTGCTGATGATATTATATAAAAAATTAAACTGTCCATCATCGTGGTTATCTTGCCATCTTAAGTGGCTGTACCCTGTTACCACACAGGCTTGAGTTTCAGGGCAGTGGAATCCAATACAAGCCACAGAAACTCTCCTCAGTCCTGTCATTTTGTCTGTTCCCTTTCACATCCCTCGCAACAGGTTTCCACTGGAGGCCAAAATTGTTCTCAGTAAGGAGGTATGTGTTGCTGCTCTACCTACATTAGCACAAAACCGCAGCTCTTATTGTGACCGAAAGTGACTTAAATTAAAGTCCTGCCAGTGCACTGTGGCCGATTCAAACAGAATTTGGACATTTCTAAAAATGTAATTTACCAGTAAATTATTATCCACCTGAGATGAGGCTGACTTAGTTGCCTGACACCAACACTTCATTTCTGATAGACAGCGACACCTCTAGGTGTGTCTGTGATGTCAAAAGGCTGACGGAGACCATGCCCGAGACAAAAAAAGAAAGAAAAAGCAGGAGGGAAGAGCGATCTGATGACGCAGAGATAAAGTCAGCAGGGGACAGAGTTTTAATGAGGCTTGCCTCTCATTGGAGAGAAGACTAGATGTTGTGTTCAGCTGTAAAGTGATCCCGCTCTGATATTCCCCAGCCCCGTGACAGAATTATTAAAAGCTCATCCTCTTAATGCAGCATCCACAGTGTCACCTTTCACAGGTCCTCAGAGACATTTGCCCAATAGGACTGGCTTTTTCTTTTTTTTTTCCACAGGTGAATTGGCATTGAAGAAACAGGCACCCAGTCCAACGCTACCGACACAGACCGGTGCTGGTAAATTGAACCCTCTCACCACAACTGAGAACACAACTTGCTTTCAGCCACACTTAATGCTCTTTTCTATTTGTCAAAGTTAGACTTCAGCGTTATGTATATGAGCCCTAATTCCCTGTCATTAGTGTTACTAATTGCATTATGGCGGTCATCAGTTGCAAAAATGATCTCAGAGTGGTGTCCATTTTTAAGGCAATTTTGATACTAAATGGATTTTGCCTCTTTGTGCATAGGAGCAAGCCCCCTCAAGCCTGTACTAATTACATCCATAATCAAATGCGTTCTGTGCCTCCTTGTTAATGACATTGATCTTTTGGAATATCCGAGCCTATATTCTGTGAGATTATTGGATAAAGTGCAGGGCGAAGTCTGCGTGACCCCAGGAGGAAGACGTCGTTGCAGACATAAGTGGGTATTAAATGGATATAATTGACAGTGACCCTTCCTGGCACTCTGCGCTGCAAAGGCCTCTGGTCTATGGATCATACAGCAGCGGGGATGAATTAGCATGGGTTAGGAATGGGAAAATTAAAATTAAGAAAAGGGAGATGGGCTGAGAGATGGATCATGGTTGAGCCAGTGGGCTTATCAGCTGATGTGGGCCACAGAAGCAGCAGTCAGGCTTCACTGTCGAGGCAAAATCCATCATTTATAAAACTTCTTCTCTTTAGTTCGTGTTTAAAGCTTCTTCAGCTACCTACACACGTTTGAGTTAATGTTCTCTCTCTTCATTTATGTTTGCATCAGCAACCACATATGCTTTCTGGGTGGGCATTGACAATGTTTGCTTATTGATCATTCAAAGGTCGTGACCTTACATCCCAAATCCATTGTGATGATCTAGATCGATGATTGGGAGGGATGAATCCAACCTTACACTATACATTATAATCTGAGCTGTCTGCTTCACAATACATAAAATAATCAGATCTTGCGCTGTGTTTGCAAATGCATTTAATTGCAGAGCTGAGCATTTCAGTTTCTACGACACTGACCTCTCTTTAGAAGGCTAGCTGGCAACCGCTCCACCCATGCACAGGTGGGTCCCATTGTAGTGTGTGTCTGTGTGCGTGTGCGTGTGCGTGTGCGTGTGTGTGTGTGTGTACTGTTTAGTTTTCTGCTGTACTGTTGGCATGATGAGGGTAATCGGAGTGCTGGTCTGGTGAATCAGTGCCAGCCTGGGTGGGCAGATTGCATATGATGATCATGTTCTGACCAGATGGCTAGCTGGCACGAGGGCTCAAACTGGCAGGATGTGTATATGTATGTTCATTTGTGCGTGCTGGGGAGGGTTAAGTGGGTGGAAATAGCAATTTATTGTGAAGTGTCATTTCGATACGCATTGTACATCAAAGCTTTACATACAGTATACACTTGGACACAAAAGAGAGCTTGCTGGAGAAGATTTTATAGGGCTTGTTTTTAATATTTTAGTTACCATGCCTTGCTGATTTGCTACATTTGATCATATTTTGATTATTATATCAATTATTTCCTACTGTTCGGAACTCTTCACTTTTGTCCTACTGTGGAACTGTTGGTAGCTTTCTAGGATATCCACCATTTTAACACCTTAATGGATGTTTTCTTTTCTATATTCATGAAGGTCATATCCCATCAATCACTTATTGAAGACTTGGATGGCTTTGTCTTCGAAAAATGTTATTTTAATTTTTGTACCTTTTATCCATAAGTGTTAATTTCGCATGTATTTATTCTTTACTTTTAGTCTTTTGACAAAAGTGGGTTAGTCATATTTGATTTTTTATTTATTTTTTGTGTTCTAGTCCAGTATTAGTAATTAGTAATTATGTTTGTCTGGGTTGCATCAAGTCTTAGTTGATTTTTTGTCATATAGTTTTAATTTGGTGGCTTTCCACTGAAGTCAAGGTAGACAGAAATGATTACATCAGTCCTTTACACCTTTTTTTGCCTTTTGTGGTGCAGAACCCTACAGTTTCGAGCGACTTTAACTCAAAGTAATCTTCAAGCCAAAACAACTACAAATAGAGGTTTTTGGACAGAACTAAAGTTTTACCAGCATACAGGAAGTAGAATAAATAAGGGTTTATTATGTCAGCACATGCATTTTATACTGGTGTTTTTAAAGATGAAACAACAGCTACTGAACAAGGATGTCAAGAGGGCAGAAAAATGGAATTTGTTCCCCATATCAGTATTTGTCTTCTCATAGTTTAACCAACCAGAATTGAGATGTGAACTACAGGTTTTCAGAAATACCCATCTTGAAGGAAGTACATTTTCAAGTTCCTGCACTGGAAATCGGTCTTATATCTTCCAGGATGCTGTCATCATCTATGTTGTGTACAGTTACCATGGCTGCACATGATGTTCATCTGTTCCGCAGCTGGTGAAAAAGACACTGTTTACTTATTGTTGTTGTACAACAACTAGTTATCACTGATGTAATGAAAACTGATGTTCTGGTGGCACATCAGTGTTTTAATATTCTCATATAATTTTAATATTTACCAGGTAGTTGTTCCGTGTCTCATTATATGACTGTTGTTATATGAAGTTTAAGATCTTTGGTAATATTTGTGTGAGTAAAACATGAAAGGTAAATTGGTAAAGCATAATTGTGGGTTTTTATGATTATTAATTGAGTACAAATAAATATTTTTAATAGCAGTTTATTATGATGTTATTTGTTTTTTGTTTTGCTGTTGGACCTATTAATTGAGGCTATGCTTACACATGTTTATTGTTGGATTTATGGAGACCATTAAGCAGTACTTTTGAATGTTTGTATTTATACTAGTTTATTGAAGAACACTTACAGTAGATTCACATGACAAATACAGAAAGAATGCATCCCTGCATCCATCATATATATAATATAGATGCAATGATTATGCTACAACACACCTACCTGTGCAGATGATTCATCAAATCAAGTTCCTGTAGCTAAGAGTAATCAATGAATCCATTTATATGAACAAAACTGTGGGGAAAACAAGTGAAAGATGTGTAGAATAATCCTATGAAAATGATCTTGCATAAGGATCAATGAAAGAGAAAGCTTGAAATCAAGAAACGGCAAATGCATTCAAGTGCATTTTTTCTTCCTTGCACACGTTTGGTACCATTTCGATTTCTTCTGTGTGCATTTAAACACTGGACCACTAGCAGACCTCGCTGCGGTGGCCAGTCTCATGTTCTTGTCTAAAATCCAAGCCACTTGGAAATGTATTACTTTCGAAGATGACAAATGGCTCCAGCAAAGTTTTGCACATGCGGCCGGATAAAGTTTATCTTTAGGGCATGTGCAGCTGCCAACAGTGCTTCCAGAAAACTTTAATCTTTCCTCTCAGGGGCTCACTTCCTATTTCTGCGCAGGGGACTTGATGGGAGGCAGACTGGGGGTGTTTTGACACCCGTCTGAGGAAACGATCGCAGTGAGTGGGCCTGCTGCTGCCGCTGCTGTAGCAGTGCAGCCTGTCTACTGTGGTTCCTGCTGGCTGTTTCTCTGTAACTTAGCACCCTGGCTACTTAATTAGGGCTTTAAGTTGGGGGGGGGGGGGAACGCAGTCAGAGAAGAGCCCTTCACCCAGTCAGCCAGCTATGTGACTAACCAACCACAGAAAGGTGCTTTTATTGAGAATAATCCATCAGTGCAATCTGAAGAGGCGATGAGACGTGATTAATTTAGGGGCTACATGATAAGCAGCTTATTAAATGCTACAGATATGTGATCCACGTGCAGTCAGACAGTACAGGAGGTTGAGTCGCTCAGCTCAGCCTCACACATCCGTGGGGGCAAACATCATTACAGTGATGCTGCACACCAAACAAATAAATTAAAAAAGCATGGAGCAAAGCAAACTGGCAACAGTAAACACTATTGATGTGGCCGGCAGATTTCATTACAACACTCTGCTGTTTCAACTAATGACTAACTTCTTCAGCAAAATCTACCAATGTAAGAGCAGCAGAGAGGGATAGAGAGAGAGAGGGAGAGAGGGGAGGAAAGGGGGAGGGATGCAGGGAGGGAGCATTACTGGCGTTGCTGTCAGTAGGGGGCTCAGGCCAAGTGGGAAAACGTCAGCACTGTCAATGGGAAGGAGGGCTTGATGTTGCAATGATAGGCCTCTGTAATGGGCACTTTGAAAGAACAATCAGTGCCTTCTGTGAATCATATAGCCCGGCATGTAATTCATGTTTGCGTCTGTGAATTTGTGCCAGAGCATGACAACAAAAACTATTTGTAGTCTGTTGAAACTAAGCTAAAGGTTACACATGTCCTTTTATGAGTCGCAGCATCGTGGCTCATAGGTTGACTCATTGTGGATCTTGACATTTTGTGGTACTGTTGTTTCATTTTTTTGGCTTCTTTATAGAGCCTCTATTTTTATGCAAAGAATTTCCTGTTACATGACTTTGTTGTTTTACTGTCAGATATGTTGTTGCAGGCCCACCCCAGGAAGTATCAGTTTCCATAGCTATTTATGGCTATTTACAGAATATTAATGTTATATCGGGAACATTTTTATTCTGTTGCGGTGGATGTTAAAATTAGCCACCACCTGTATGTCACTGCTCATGAATCAAATGCTTGCTGGGAAAAGTCTCGAACTGATGACATCATAGACCAGTGCCAGTACAAAACTGAGTCAAAGTCGAAGTAGATTTAACATGTGAAGTGTGCAACGGGTTTGCTGGGTGGGAACACTGAATTAGACAGTATTATTGGCTGTAAGAATTCAGTGAAATGTTTTGTTTGTAAAATAAATTAGAATGCGCGTTCCAACCAAGTGTAATGACTTCAGCTGTTGTATTGTAGCTATAGGTTAACTAATATGAAAAAAAGAGCCTAAACACTACATGCTGTGACTGAGTGAAAGCATTAATCGGTTGAAAGTATCAGATAAATGACTGAAACAGTTACTTAATAGTAAAAAATAATAGATAAAATAATGGATACATTTTACTCCAAGAAACAGATTGTTGTGTTTTATGAGAATTACATGCATAAGTACCAAATAATATCTGAACACTAGTACAGAAAAGATTACTGACCTAAATCTGTGTGAGAAGGGGCTTAAATGTTGATTTATAAATAGACTCTCAAAGCCAGAACATTCTCTGTAGCCCTGACATGGTGCTATGTAGAATGGTCTGACTACATCTTGTAATCTGCTATGGTTGGAAAAAGCTCTGCCATGTTTGGATTTCTTTAAATCAATCACAACCATCTTGGACAGAGCGAGAACAGGAGTTCACTCAAAATAGTGATAGAGAGATTGCATTCATGGCACATTTTCATGTGGGGAGGTGAGCACTGTCATTGGAATAAAAAAATTAATCGGCTGCCTTACCGAAAGATTTGTACCTTCAGCAAAACTACACAATTTTCAGTGTGTAGTTTGCTGCTCAGAAGTTGTTGTTGCTGTTTCACAGATATTTTGAAAATGGTAGTGTTTAATGCACAACCAGAAGCAGACTCATACCTGTAGCCTACATCCAGTGAGTCAGATCATTATACGCTACCGTTCAAAAGTTTGGCAGACAATTTCATGTTCTCCATGAAAACTCACACTTTTATTCATGTGCTAACATAACTGCACAAGTGTTTTCTAATCATCAATTAGCCTTTCAACACCATTAGCTAACACAATGTAGCATTAGAACACAGGAGTGATGGTTGCTGGAAATGTTCCTCTGTACCCCTATGTAGATATTCCATTAAAAATCAGCTGTTTCCAGCTACAATAGTCATTTACCAAATTAACAATGTCTAGACTGGATTTATCATTCATTTAATGTTATCTTCATTGAAAAAAAAAGCTGTTCTTTCCAAAATAAGGACATTTCTAATTGACCCCAAACCTTTGAACGGTAGTATAGGTTAAAAAAAAAAATGAAAATGCAGCAATGAATGTCTTTTAGACATACACGAATGATTTAACCATCAAGTGCTAGTACATCTATATGTAGATATAAATGCCTGACCTTTGACACTTTAAGCATTAACTGTAGTTGTAGTACATTCAATCTGCACGAACAATCATCTATTTCCATGGAAATATTAGTGCATTCAATAAATAGGAGTGTGATATCACTGGTTTAACAACTGAACATTATGGGTGATTTTCATGGCTTGGCATGGCTAAAGAACATTGGAAAAACTGTATGACAAGAAGAAACTACTGATGTAATATATCTAACCACAAATGAACCAAAGATAGAGATTAGTAGAAACAGATTCTACCTTTCTGTCTTCAGCCTTTTTGGCCACATAGAGGGAATAAGATAAATCTGTGTTGCTTAAACCCCTGTGCCTCCTACAGGATTAAAAATTCATAAGATATATTGAATTGGTGTGGAAGTCCCAAAATATATGCAATTTGATCAAGTGGGGATTAAAAGTGTCATTGTGCTGGTCAATAAGGGTTGGTGGCAACGTGGCAGTATCACATTGACTCTTGCGTATTAATACTCTGTCCTTTTGGGCCATCAGCTGATTGTTTGGAATGTAAATGATGCTGCTGATGGCTCCAGTGACTGATGGCTTAAATTCCAATTAATCAATTGCTTCATCAGTTTCCCTAATTCAGATCAAATATCTCCTGAGTGCACACTCTTCTTTCAGTGGTATTAGGAGAAATAAATGCTCTGGAAGTAATTTTCATCAATCTCGTGTACATGCCAATATCCCTCACAAGCCTGGTCCAGGTTGAGGACTTAATGTCTTAAGTGTGTGTTTGTGGGTGTGTGTGTGTGTGTGTGTGCGCGTGTAGAAGAGGGATTTGCATATTAGGAAGGAATGTAAGGAATTAAAATAGGGCTACATATTTGTGTGGACTTACTTACTTCATTCTATTTATTTAACTTGATAGTTGCCAAAACTAAGTAGAAGCCTGAACTTAAAGGTTTTTAATATCCCAGCCTTGTTTCATGCATGACTTTATGGTTCTTTTTCTGGTACCGAGATCATGATAGAATAGTCTTTCATGCATTCAGCCTTTGTCAGCAGCATATTTCCATCTGATATTCTACCTCTCCATATGTAAGGCGGTTATGACAGGTCACAAGATCCCGCCTTGTCTGGACTCCAACCAGCCGCATTAAAAGAACCTGACGTGAGCTGGCCTTTTGTACCGCCGGCCTATACATATCGCTGCATCTCAAAACCCAAGCTGCCACGGAAGGCCTCACTGTACGATAAGCCTTGTCAATTAAATCAACTATTAATAAGTAGGCTGTAATGGGATATTGGCTGACAGATTTAATAATTCAGTTTTGTTGAGGCTTAACTGGTATTTGTAGCTAATGGTCGCCTTTGTAAAAAATTCATTGAAGACAATGCTGGAGTGAGAAGATACACATAATTATGCCTACTTCATTTACTTTAGCCCCCTTGCAATTTGAAAGCGACTTCTAAAGAGTCCTCCACTGCTTAAGCATGCAGAAGCAAAGGTACTGTAATTTGATTTATGAATTTGATCCCACCCACCCTCTAATTTAATTCATCAATGTTTCAGAAGGAGCAATTATGCATTGTACTACAGCTCTTCATAGCTCCATTATCCAGCCTGAATATCGTTGTCAGAGGGTGTGTAATAGTATTGCTAAATATTCCATAATGGCTAGATGGTGCCTTGTCCCTCACACCCATTATTAGCGTGTCCTTCTCCTCAAATTGAACTACTTTTTTTGAATAATAGCTTTCAACAATAGCAGATAACAAGGACACAACTGAAGTTTAAGAGGCTGCGCAGGGCGACGCTCCAATCACAAAGTTGGACCTTTGTTTCATGTTACAAATATGCCATTTGCCAAACTAAAAGCCTTGTCTGATGTGGCCTCTGCATGCTGGTGTATGGGGCTGCAGCGAGTGTGCATCCATTTCACATTTAATTTGCACATAGTGGAATAATGGCAGCCACAGTGTTTTCATTCTAATTAAAAATTAATTCCTGCATAAATTCTTGAAAGCAAAATGAAAACATTTTTCTTTCTTTTTCTGAGAATGGCCCCATTCATTCAGTCAGTCATTTCCACTTATTTGTGAATCACTCTGTGCTTGCTTGGTCGCTTTGCAGAAAAAAAAGGGGGCTTAATGATGAGGAAAAGCACTGTTTTGTTTGCACGACATGGTGTGAATTATTTGGGCACGAGAGGGTGACCAACAAGAAGTAGCCATCAGACCTCTGAGAACAAGCAGCGACGCATACAGCCAGCACTCCGCCTCCCACCCGCCCCAACCACCTACACCACCCCTCGACAAATGCTCAGCGGTCGTGAACTACATTGATCTGGGGTATAATTCTCTATGAAATTGATGGATGAGGGCAGCCATTGACAGAAAGGGTAAAGACCACTTTGAGATGTCCCCTGTGAATAAGTATGATGGAAAATAGATTGTTGAAGAAGATTTATGTTTGTTCTCCGCTGCCACGGGAGAGGGCCACCCCCCACCCTCTGTGCCCAGCCTGGCTCGGACCAATCAAACATGTCATTGTGGTCAGATTAAACTCACTGGCTTTATTCAGCTGCCAACTCGGTGACAATTAGCTCATTCTCAAGACGCAAAAAAGACAGAAGCAGCATTCTTTTTTCACAAAGGCATGCCATCTCTCTCTTGCACTTATGACAGGTGATGCTGTGGGATATCACACTGTAGTTAAACCTCCTGGTATTGATGTCCTTAGAGCAAAAAAAAATATAAATATGCAGACATATGTTAGTTTTTTTTGGGGGGGGGTGTTGTATTTGCTTAAAATGTCCTCAGATATGTTGCATGTAGTGTAATAGAGAGGTGATGCAAACATTCTGAAATCACTAGTCTTAATAATGAACAAGTAAAATTAGGGGATTGTTTGAAATTTACTAGGATCCTAAAATCCTGCAACAATATATCATAATTAACGTAGCAGCATTATGATAAAGACTTGAAAAAATCTTTTTTGTACCAAAAAACCTCTAAAGGCACAAAATCTCCATTATTTTAATGCAACATTTTATGTCATAGTCAAACATCAGTTTGCAAAAGTTGCAAAATCCATGTATACATTTGAAACAAGAAAAGCACCCCAAGAGCGCAGTACTCCACCAAGGCTGCTCAGTGGTTGTATCATTTCCGACGGCTGAAGTCTTTGAAAATTCGTGGCAGAAATCACTCCACTATAGTATGTGTCCATTTAATACAGATGTACCCACAAACAAAATGACCTTGTGCTGAGCACAGGCGTGTGTTATGCATGTACACGTTTTTGCGTGACTTAAATATGTAGCAGGTGGTAGGAATTGATGGGACTCGGAAACACCCCCACAATTTAATCAATTGTTGCTTGTACGATTTCTGACGGATAAGTCCCAATAAGTCAACAGCGGTGGATCTGTAGTAGTATCGTAATCATGTGATCATCAGCAGGTAGCTGACGGACTGTTCACTTGTTGTCATAGTTACAGTGACGCCGTGCCGCTATCTGGCAATGATACAGAAATCTTTAACAAATCCGTGAATGCAGACTACAAGTCGCATCGCTGCCAAAATCTAATCACTTGGTCCTTGTGTCATTTCTGGCCTTCCCTGAAAGTCTCATCCAAATCCGTGCATCCACTTTTGAGTGATGACACTTGCTGACAGACAGACAGACAGACAAACGTACGCCGATTGTCACATAACTCCACCATTCCATTGTGGAGTAATTGCTTATTGCCGAATGCATGGCAAGAAAATAACACGTAACATTTACTAAAAACTTCAGCCACACCATGTTTGACAGAAGAGATTCTAACTGCTACAGCACAAACGTGAAATAAGCCTCTGCTGTGCAAACATCAGCTGTCAGCATTCAGTTGTTTGCTTTTAAGAATTCAAAAAGCACCTTAAAAAACATCTTTGCATTTTTACTGATTACCACTGTTCTAAACCTGAATGTGTAAAACTGATGGCGCTCCCATAAAGCTAAACCTTAAGGTCCACACGGAGCTTTCAGGGCTGTAAAACGACTAAAACAGAACAAAGAGGGCAGAGCAGTGTCTGGAGAGAGGAGAGTAGCTGCTCAATGAGGACGTTCTTGCTTTTTGAAATTTGAAAAAAAAAAAAAAATCCATGTGTTCAAAGTCCCTATGGACTTCAAGCACACCTGCCAAACTATTTTAGCAAAATTCAAAATTTTCATTTGATGGCACACATGAATGCTATATTTATGTAACTATTTTAATTTTACCTTGTTATTGTGTGAATAAAGTCAGCAACACCAATAGTTACAGTGCCCCTTCTCTTCCATGACCACCCCTCCTCCACTATTAATTTCTATACTGTCCCTAATACCAGGCTGATTTAAATGAGTAGCATCAAGTTCAAATATAGTAGCCTCTCAGATGGATCTGTTGATTATTTCTTCCACCTTCTTTCTATTAAACCCAGCATATGATTCAGGTGCTGTTCTATAAAGTAAAAAAAACAAAGTAACTCTGGACTGTTTTCTCATTTGTCTATATATTCATTTCAACCCAGGATGGGCTTTTTCAGTTTGTGTTCTACTGCATTTCACTGAGCTGAAAGGCATTCAGCAGCTGAGTTTAGTGAATGTGTGTACAGTATGTCTAGCTCCTGTCCTGGCTCCTCTGTGGTGTAGTATTGTTCGGCTGCCAGCACTGTAATCAGATAATACCACTGAGAGGTCAAAAGCACTGCAAGCTTTAGCTTCAGATTTCTGTCACCTTTTACAAAAACAACCAAAAGAGTCGTTTCAAATCGTATCTATATCCCAATGCAGGTACAAATAAGTAAACTTTGAAAATTGTTTTGCAGCTTTGAAAATGGGTTTTTCATTTCACATCAACCACACAGTCACTGTTCTAGTTTTTCATTGTGACTTAATCTTGGGAAAAAACTTTTTTTTTCTTTTACCAACAAAAACTAATAAAAACTGGCAGTGAGGGCAGCAAATTCTGTTTGTAAGTTGTTTAGTCCACTGCTTTGGCACAGTTTAAAACAGCACAGTAACTATAGGATGAATTCAGTTGATGGGTGTTCATTATCTTCAAAAGAATGAAGCTGAATGACTTTCAGAAGCTCTACTTCCCTAAAGCAGCTCCAAGTCAAAGTCTTCACCTCATCTACTGAAATATGTATGTAGAGCCCAGTCCCACTCTAAGGTCATCACATCAGGTACTAGGAACCCTTTAGTGTCATTGTTCAACATGCAGAGTAGTTTGATAGGATTATAAAATTCACTGAATATCACAATTAGATGAGTCTGCGGCCAAATGCTCTCTGCTCATGTTGTCACTGTTTCACTTTGCAGACAAAAAAAAATTTACATTGTAACATGAATTTTGTATTGTAACATTTCTGACCTTCCCTGAAAATTTCATCCAAATCCATTAGTCCATTTTTGAGTAATGAAGGTAACAGACAAACAGATGGACAAATGTACGCCGATGGTCACACAACTCCACTACTAAAAATACAAAACTCCAAAAAGAGACACGTACCTCAGTCCCCTGGTCAAAAGTCTTGTGAAGAAAGTCCTGTGATTTACGCTACCACCATCACACAAACCTCTGTATGTCGCACTTCCAAACAGGAAATAATCCAATATGTCTGTTAGCGTTGAGTGGCACAGATGCCAAAGAGACAAGAACAAGCAGCATTTTTTGGCATCCTCTGAAAGCAAATCATTGGTATGTACGATGTACCTAGTAAGGATAAGGATAAACTTTATTGATCCCACAGTGGGGAAAGTTCACCATTACAGTAGCTCCAAAGAAAAAAGTATAAAAATATTAAGGCAGTGCAAGAATAAATAAGAAAAAACACGGTGCAAAAATTGCAGATATTATATTCAGATGATTTTTTTTTATTATAAAAAAAAAAAAAAAAATACCATATAGAAGATTATATACAAGAGGATGAGGTATTAGTTGTTGCACCTAAGTAGGTGGATATGTGTGTAAATTGGGGGAAGAAAAAAAGTGCAGCGGTAAATAGTACATAATGTTTATAATGTGGCATTGTACAGTCTGACAGAGGCTGGCAAAAATTATATTTTGCCATTTAAGTTGACATTTTTCATTTACTAAGGATGAATTGCAAAACCTTTAGTTTATGGCCAATACTTGCCGTGATTTCTGCCACAATTTTTTTTTTTTTTTTTAAGATTTAAGCCGTCGGAAAACATGACGGCGCAGCTTTGGCGGAGTACTGCACTCTCTGAGCGCTATTGTTGTTAACAATGTTCTAAATGAAATATTAATTAAACTGGTGTATGGTTGTTTCTATAAGACTTTTCGATTTGTTACATTTCCTAAATCCTTTCTTATTCATTTATATGAATGGATTTGATCTGTTTTTGTAAACTCTTCACTTGTCAACCATGTACAACACGAAGTATAAAGTTATTATTTTTTATGATTCATGGCCCTAACAAACATTCTGTGCATCAATATTGTTATTTCTGAGGAACCATCAGTGCACATTTCCAAACCCTGCTTTCTAGAATCAAAATGTAGTCAGAGGGTCAGAGGGAAGTCTCGCACTAGCATGTTGTCCATGTTTAACCTTTTGGTGTCATGATCAACGTCTTGTGTGGGCTCTGCCTGTAGCCCCTTCCCATGATGCTCTGCTGGTAGGGGTCCTCTCCTTGCATAGCCTTTATTTACATGATCCTCATATGAAAACATCACCTTTGGCTTCCCAGAGGGTTGAAACAGGATAAAACTAGTATCAATTAGGCCGAGAAAAAAACTCTCCCTACAAACGATGTATCCAAAACCTCCGAGACCTCAGTGGGTCCCGCTTTCATCGGGTTGCCAGAGGGTAAGGAGGTCTCTGCTTTGTTTATGTTTGATTTGGCAGCCGTCGCCGAGCGTCATTTGTTGTCAGCAGAATATGAGGACAATGAGAGAATACCTTCCTTTTTTTTATGAACCCAGTTTGTTGCAGTGAGTCCTTCAGCAGCAGGAGGAGGAAACTACAGCATGAGCATGGATGATAAAACATCAAAAATATTGACAGAAAATTGACCCTGTCAAACACAGACAAAACCCAATTCCATAATGCTTGACCTCTAATTACTGATGAGGTCAGGGGGATGTTAAAAGGGCCCTGTATCTGCATGACCTCAACCAATCATCTAGTGTATTGCTAATTAGAATGTTAATAAGAATTCATGTTTGATTTCTTCTTCAAAATATGCTGTTTAATCATTTTAAGAAGTGCCATAATCACCTTGTAACAAATGTGTTGACAATAGGCACTTAACATTATCCTTCTAAAAGGTCTTCATGACTGCATTAAACTGTGGTTCCTGTTATATTGTCGTTGAATTAGCTCTATGTTCACATCTTCCGTGGGACTGCTTGTGTGTTTCTTCAGTATGTATGTTTAGTAGGATCACCTGTTCTACCAAATTAAAAGCACATTGTTGTATGCCCAACTTTTTCAGAGAGCTGTTTTAGATTGAACACTTGTATTACATTAGGACTATGATAAATATGGCTGCATTTTAATGACTAATGAACTGATGTTTCAGATTTTTGGGGACATCAGATCAAGTTGTTAAATAAAATAGTATGGCCTTACTAATAACTGCCTGCACTGTAGCCAAACAATGCTCTATAATGCCATCATTAAAACATAGAAAAATATATTTATTTATTACTTACATCTTCTTCAGTGTTCCTCACACTATATTTGGCGACTGATTTTAGCATTTTTTGAAATGTATTTTTTTTTGTCAGACCAGAGAACAATCCCATCTGTGATCAGTTACTGTGTTTCTCATACACTTATTTTGAAAGTTCAGCTGCTGCTAGCCAGCTATCCCCGGTCCATCCCGTCTCGTGTTTCTCTACCTGCAGACGGGCCAGGTGGCTGTTGTGGCAGACCTCCGTGTCATTCAGCTGCCTTTGCAGTGACTCTCTCCAACTCCACTGTGTTTGACTGCAGCTGGTGACAGTAGTGCTTGTTCTGCTCTCTGGGAGATCCACTGAGAGCTGGAGGAGATCACCAACCAGAACCTGTGGTAGCTGGAGAACTGGTTCAGTGACAGCTGTGGCTGGAGGCTATGTGTCTTTGGGTTGTCCGTCCGTCCCATTCTTGTGAACACGATACATCAGGACTGACTTTGATTCATGATATAATGACTAGATTTCAGCGGTAGAAGGTGAAGGTCATTGTGACCTCACAAAACATGTTTCTGGCATAAATTCATAAGCTAATTTTGACAAAATTTAAAGAATATGACCAACTGATGACATTTAATATCCAAAAGTTCAAAGGTCAACTTCATCCTGACATCATAATGTTCTGCAGTAACAATTTTCTGGCCATTTTTTTTTAGAAACAAAAGAGTGAAATAGCAACACTAATCTTGAGATCCTACCTTGAAACTGCTGATTGTGTAGATCTTCTGTGCTGCTGAACTGAAGAGATCTGTGAAGCATTTTCATTATAGAGTTTGCAGGATCATTTATACTTGAAGCATTGTCTTCTGTCATGGCTACAGCTTTGTACTATTTAATAATTCACTTTACGAGCCAAACATGTGAATACATACAAGGAATTTAACTTACCAGGTACCTCAAAAAGTTCTCGGCCTCACCAGATAAAGACTGGTCTTGCATTATATTTCAACATAGTCTCCTTTAACTTTAATGCACTTGATCCACTGATGTTCAAGCTTTGCTATCCCTTCTTGGTAGAAGGTCACGTCTTGAGCCTCCAGATTCTCCTCAGCAACATGCATGACCTTATCATCACTCTGAAAATGCCAAAACAGATAGGAGTCAGATTTTGCAGGTAAGTGAGTTAGGTTCATGGGGCAACAGTTCAGAACCACATTTGGCTGCTTCTGCCACTTGTGTGACTTGGATGAATCGTCCTGGAGCAATGGCAGCCAGCTCCAAGCTTTCCTCTCCTTTTTTCTTTAATTGTTTCAAACATTTAAGTTTTGGTGGACAGTGATAAAAGGATTTAAAGTATACAGTTGTTCTGCCCCTAAATGGGAGTTACACCCCTTGTTTTCAGGTGAGACTGAGGACGTTTTGAAGTACCCTTGTATCTTATGAGTCCGGGCCACTTAGAATGTAAAGCTGCAATCTACAATGCAATGATCAAAAATATCTGCCAAAATAAATTCAAAATTCAACAACAAAAAAAAAAACAAAACATGGACGGCATTGTCTGTTTTGAATTCTAACACTGAAGTCACGTTTAACACTTATCATGTTACAGAAATCTGACTTCAGATCAGAAAAATTATTAATGTTAAAGGCTCGGGTTCAAAACAAATCTTTACGATTTGATTCAGCGGTAGAATAAACAATAAGAGGGTTACGTGATTCACCGTAATGAAGATCCTCAGAAAAATAGCGCTAGACTTGTGTGTGTGTGTGTGTGTCTTTGTAGTGACCTGTCGCTCGTTTGATTTCAGGCTGCTAGGAGATGTGCAGAACAGTGAGGATGTCCGGGTGGTGAAATAAGCTGTCACACACACCCATCATCTTATGCAAAGGTGTAACCGAAGCCTTCATAAGACACCAGCACTGAAAAAAGAACGAGCGTCCTTATACCAAAGGACCTTTATGTCCCTCTTCGCGAAGAGATGACACCGCCAAGATCTGTGCCGCAGAGTTTGTTGTCTTCCACAAGCACTTAATGTGATCAGAGAATTAAAATTTCAGCGAGTCATTTAATGATAGCCCGGGCCAAAGGGCCTGCAACGGCAAGCTAGAGTTTCCTGCGGTTCTGCAGTCATATCTCTGGCATCCCGAGCCCTCTCATTTTGTTTCATGCTGAGTACATTACAGCCCTCCTGAATGCCTCATCCGCTCCCTGTGCCTGTTTAAAGTGATCAGATAGATTTATTATGAACCATGAGGTCACTGGGATTTTCTGTAATTGGAGTCTGGCGGAATTGTATTAACAGGTCCTCAACACTGTAAAGCAGAAGCATTTACATCTAATTACTTTTATTGAGCTCCTGTTCATTCTGTTTGCTATAAAACACGTGCTGTGATTGAAGATAGATTTTAATGATATTTAAATAAGGAGCACAAATGTTGCCCTTGAACTGGAAGGTTGGGTTCATGATATCTCTTATTATGTCTTTTTATTAATACAGATGCTGAGAGAAAGGAGCGCTCTGGGAATCTAGTAAACATGTAAATACAGACAATACAGCGGCATTTTTGGGGGGATATTTTAACAGCTTAAGGCCAAGGATTAGCTGGCATCTCTGTCTCACTTTTTTTTTTTCCTTTTCTGTTCTTTGAAAGTTTATCTGCTGTTCAAGTGAGAAGGGGGCTTCTCAGTTACACTTGAATGAATGGAGCATATCAAAGTAGCAACACTTTGATGAGCTTTTTATGTATTTCAAGGGATTAGTGTTGAGAGACTTGTAATGCTCAAAAACAACTTAAAAATAGGATAATTTAGCAGTTTCACGCTCATTTATTTTTTTCCCCCATCTTTGTAATCCTGTGCAGTGGGTCTGTGTGCTTTGGAATTTGGCCAAATATATGCGTACAGCTCCGAGGTATCAGTGTCAGCAACACTTTTGGCATGCATGTCCGCATGTGTGTGTCAGAATTTCTCCACGTGCACGTGTTTGTAAATTTGTGTCAGTGTGTCTGTATCTGTGCGTCTGGGCTGTAGATGCTTTGTCTCGTTAATGAGAGGCGTTCAGGGCCTCCACGGGGGCCTGTGGAAGATAATCTTCTCCTGTTTTGCTATGAAAGCTCTTCTGAATGTAACCGAAGAAACTCACTCAAATGGAGGAGGGCTCGGCTGAATAATTCAGCATTTACAATCAATTTTGGCCCCCACCTCATCTCGACACCTCCCTGGACCACAGGGCCTGCAGGCTCATCATGGGAATGTTGACAATTCCCCGTACAATGCATTCTCGGGCACCGTGGCAACATGAGAGGCTGTGAGAGCATGGATATTTGTGTGAGTTTGCAACTTAGTATGTTAAATTATTAAAAGCCCCTCAAATGCTGTTTTATTGCAGAGTGAGAGCATGACATTTTTTTCTTTTCTTTTTTTTTTTTTAACTTCAGGCACAAAAGAAGTCATTCTTCCCGAAACCGAACGTATGAGATTGTTGTCAGGAGAAAATGAGATTTTTGAGGTTTGTCTTTTTCCACATTAGCCTGCAAGTTCAGAAACTGTTCATACAGTTAGCATATTAGGCTCACTCTGCATTTTTAGAGGGAAATTTACAATTGTGGTGACTAAATACACTTATTTAAACAATGTACACAGACAAAAAAGTAACAAATGAAGGTACTTTGATATTAAAATATCTTATACACATATTTCTACTGTACTATGTACACCACTACATGTAACAGACTGTTGTCATCACGAGTAGGATTTTACATTCCATTAAATAAATAATTGCTAAAGACTAAATTGCTCCACATTTAACGTTGCCACTGAGTTAAAATGATGATTACGTGACAAAAGATCAATAATAATAATAATAATACTAAGATAATATAGCAGTCTGACAGAGGACAACCTGTTGTCTGATGAATACTTTTGGCACAGTAATATGAGGAATGTTGAACTTTTCCTGCAACTGTGTGGTCAGGATCCCTAAAAGCATTGATAAATTAAAAATATAATAGATTCCCGTTCACGTTTTCCAGCTTTTTTGTTCACTTAAGTCTGTCACTGTGTTGGGTTTTAAAAAGTAAAAAAAAGCTGCTAATATGCCTACCTTTACTCAAACATAAGATGTGCTGTGCTTTGAAAGGAAATCCAGTGTGATAAATGCCTATATGTATACACAGCCCATGCCCAATGCGTGCTGAGAGTGTACTGGTCTGGCGGGTGTCAGCTTTCCACAGGTATGATTCGGCTGTGACGGGGGAGGTGGTGACGGTGCAAGTGGTGCAGCAGCTATATTCTCCTGTACAATAAGCTGCAGTATAATAGTCCTGTGGATTACTTCAATTGCAGGTGATAACAGACAGGCAGCGGAGCGGACAGGCCGATATAGGACACCCACTCCTGTGTGGGAAGCCGTATGAATTATTTCTTGTTTGCCTGCGGGACTGTCTATGGGGGCTGGGGGCCGGTGATGGGTGAAAAGGTGTGTGTGTGTGTGTGTGTGTGTGTGTGTGTGTGTGTGTGTGTGTGTGTGTGTGAGAGTTTGACTTTACAGGTACTGTACAGCAGGCGGAACATTTCCTATGTGGCTCGTTTTTGGTGAATTTGCACTTTTCATTGCAGTATTTAAATGTTTCATCAGCCAATGTTATTATTTTCTGCTTGCTGATACTAAATATGTCTGATTAATAGTTTACAACAGGTTCTAAGATGAATTATTACCATAGTTTTACACACTGGTTTAAGCTGACGTAGGGCTTGGCACCATCCACCACATCACCATCTGTCAATTGCTTGCTGGGAAGTGTTGTACGTGTGAGTGTCAGTCACAGATACCTTATCGAGCAGGAGGCCCAGTGTAGCTCTGCTCAGTGCAACGCAGTATGCAGGATTCTTTGTCAATGGTCGAATCATGGAGGAAGCTGATACCTGGTTTAAGCATGATTAAATTGACACCCCATAGAGTGTCTCAGATACGTTTTTGTGCTCTTGATACTCGGACGGCAGCTTATTCAACGCTGTCTCGCATTCAGTCTCACCTGTCATGCTGACATCATTGCATTGCAATTACAGTGAGTGAGGGGGGGAATGCATTAGGCCAGTGCTGCGGGAAGAGGATCAAGGCAATGTTATCTCATTGTCTCTCAGCCTATTGTCGTCTCTCTCCTCCCACCCTTGATTTTAAGGAACGTCAGGCCAACACTCCATAGATCCTTGTATTTAGTTATTCACTGCTGTTTGCAGTGCTGAGAATGAATGATAGGGACACACAAATGTCAGAAATTTGAATAAGGAAATCATGTGAAGTATTTGCCCAACAAAGCCTAGGAGAAATGCTGTACTGCTTTACTTACCGCATGTATTTCACACTTTTATTTCTTTCAAATGAAATCGTCTTTTCATTGCCGTTAAGTATAATTCAAACCGTCACTTCAGTATCTTACTCCAGTACATTTCTCTATCTGTTTTAGTAACTGGTTACTCTGCAGATTCAAATTATTGAACCAGAATATAGTCAACTAATAATTTCAGATTAGTAATTATAGATTATTCCCCCCAATACCACATCAGCTAGTTACTGTAATCCTACTATTTTTTAGATGCTGTATTAAACTGTTGCAAACACACTAAAGTACCCACAGTCATAATCCAATGACAGAAATGGTGCATATATGTGATTCTGAAATACACCCGTCTACATAATAACTATTTTTACTTTTCGTGATAATACTTGTAAGTAATGGATTTTTTCTAACTAAAATTTTAAATGTAATTTCTATATGTAGTATTAAAGCAGCTACTTTCACTTGATTTAAAGACCCAAATGCTTCCTGCACACATTATATTTGAACTTTAAATGTATTAGAATTAATACGTGCTTTCTTAAAGTAAACACAGGCCTATTATATGCATGGCAGCTTTCCAAAAAGTATGTGTTCACAGTCATCTGTGGACCTCCAGACGACTAAAAGAATAACTTCCTGAACATCTGCTCCCAAGATCAGAGCTCTCTGAGACTATTTTGGTGTTTGCAGTTGCTCAGAGGTTTGGAGTTCATGATCCGTGGCATATTTATTATTTACATAATTCAGATACAGACAGTATTTATTTTCACTTTGCTCTCTCAAATGTCCCACATTTCTGTCCAGGCACGTGGTTTTTCCCTTTAGAGTGACTGCATGATGCCACTGGATTTCTGGGGACTTTTTAAAGAAACACCTGCAAGAATTATGGTAATGCAGGTCAACGAAAATGGTAGTTTTGCAAGGCAGTTAGGATAAGCGAGAGAGTTCTTAGAACCAGATTAACAGTTGGGTATTCGATGTTTGTGGTGAGGGAGAGAGAGAGAGGGAGCCTGAAGAGGAGTCACAAAGAGGAGCTTTGTTTATGGCCGTCTCTCTTGGCCACACGCAGGGCTTAGCAAGAGAGCATTTCCTGTACTGATTCATTCTCCACTCCATCATTTGTGTAAGTCACATCTCTGTTAACAAAAGAAATCAAATACGTCTGTGGCTGCATGCTTCCCTTATGTTTTTTCCTGATATTCTCATGTTGCCAGATTAGTGTGGTTAACCTTTGATATCTCACTAGTTACTGTATTAATCAAGCAGCACATTTACTTATAAGGTAACTCAGTCCAGTCCTGAGATAGTTAAGAAAGTGCCTCAAAGTCAACTGACATCTTGGCTGTATATTGTTCATAGCATGTGTGACGAAATTACTTCCTCTTGACTGGTGAGCTGAAGTGGGTGAACGTCCAATCACTGTCATTATGATGGCAGCCAGGAATTAGGATCCGCAGCGTTTTGACATGACTCACAGGACAGCACGTTCTAATTCACATGTACGGACATGAGGCAGATATCCAGCTGAAGATACAGCAACAGTATAAAAGTCCTACATATTAGCAAAAGTTAGGACCCTCTCTTGGACATGGGCCCAGTGTCAAAATGTGGTTTTGAGAGCACTGTCATCTTATTTTCTGTTTATATTGTGTTCACAATTTAGCTGTTTCTAAATCTAGCAGTGTTTAATCAACTTATCGCACACACCTGGTACAGAAAATGAAAAGTCATTCCTGCATATGGTACTGGATGTTTGGGAATACACACAAGATGCATTGTGGTCTTCTGTTTGCACTTTTATGAATTCTGAGGTGACAGTGGGCCCCTTTTTCAATAGAGAAGCTGTTTTTAAGGAGATGAAATTGGGGGAAAAGAGCAAGTAAAATACCTCCAAATAAGCAATAAATGGAATTCAAAGTTAAATTGTATTGGAACAAATGTGACAAATATGTATATAAAAAGGCTGATCCATAGGCCCAGTAGTATTTAATATAGAGTAAATGACATCAGAACACTCAGACACTTTCTTAGCAACTTTTTGGCCCCCTCTGCTTCGCTTTTTCCTAATTCAAAAGCATGATTTGGACTCGCTTTGATCGTCTCCATAGCTAAAGATCTTCTATTTTCATGACACTAGACAGTTTTTTATGTTTTTGACAGAGTATATTAGTAGCTACAAATCCCCCGCTTGACGCAGTATTGGTGACTATGTTATAATCAGCGGCTGCCAAAGAGTTTGATGGACACTGTGGACGGGATATCCCATCCCCGAAGCTCATTTTGAGGACGCGTAAATATGCTCGTTTTGCCGAGGATGGAGGAGTAATAAAACATGCGGGCTGTTCCTCCACCAGGGCCTAGTTAAGCTTGGCTCTGCTTCTGTGTTTGGGCCCAGCAGGCGGTGTGTCACAGCAGCATCTCTGTGTGTGGCCTCCTTGTTTTGTCATCATTTCTTATGTGTTTAGGAATTGTCCTCAACAATCTGACTGCAGCGTGTCATCTTGAGAGCTGAACGTGGAGAAAGTGCACTTGTGTGCTGGGTTCCCCCTACTCGGTTTAGCTGTAAACATGCACACACACAAATAAGAAGATACACATGTATGTAAACACACACGTACGCACATGCACTCTGGCTTGCCGCTTCTTTGACTGATTTATGAAGGCCATAAAGATATAATTGCTTTGGTTACATATGGAGGATCAGAAGTGCCACATGCAGAGTTGTAGCCGCCTCGCTGTCAGCTGCTGCCCTCTGTGTCGCAGTTGTCCTCGAGCAGTTGAGGGGAACACCTGAGCTGTTTTCCATATGATGCCAGCATCGGCGAGGTGGGGTGGGGAGGGCGGGAGAGGAGAGCACCACGACATGGGCGGCTGTCCTGCTAATGGGACACTTAGACGTCTGGTCTTATGTCATTCAGTCCCAGCGCGCTGCATCCAATCGCCCCCCTATCGCAGGCATCCAGCTCCGCGACGATCGATCTGCGGCTAGCCTCCTCCACCCTGGCGGTCGTGGCTCAGGCAACCGGAGCCGTCAGGTTCCTGAGGCGTCCCTCTCACCGTCTACCTCCCCCAGCCCCAACACACACACACACACACACACACACACACACACACACACACACACACACACACACACACACACACACACAGTACTGTCCCACTGCCGTTGCAACTCCTGGCCTGACCTTGATCTGCCTCTGGAGAACCCAGCCAGAGCACTTTGTAGTTGCATTCTGAGTACACAGACAGAAGCATAACAACTCTCATGAACGTAGAATGAGAAAAGGGACAAATTAATGCTAAAATCGTGCTGATACCTCGACCCACTTAATAGTGTGTAGTATGACATATACAACTGCTCACGAAATGACGAAAGAAATAACTGTTTGTGTGCTAAACTCCAGCTTACACTGAGTAATGATCATAAATAATCACAAATATGAAGAAAAAGTTGTTGTAGGAAATACAGAAGCATAATCATTGATCTTTCCTCTTAAAAGTCTCCAGAACTTACAGTTAGTCTGCATGACTGACTAACATGAATGACTCTGTTTCATAGTTTAAAAAACATTGGTAAATGTTGGATAAGTTAATTTACCCCTCTATATGACATTTAATCTGTTTACGCTAAGGCTTATCGTCATAGTGTTTTAGACTTGTAATATGTACTTCTTTATTCAAGTCAGTATATGTCAATGTCAGTTGTGCCATGAAGTTCGGAAATAAATTACCATGAAATTTATTACAGTATCTGTGTTGATACTTAATGACTTTGGTAATCCCCTGACCCTCATATGGTTCATATTTGTGGTTTTTGACTGAAGTATCCTGGGAATCATCAGATGAATTATCATGCAATCTGCCACACATCAATTTGCCCCCTTAGGGTAAAATGCAATAGCTTTGATGACACTTAAAAGTTCCTTTAAAACCATCATCAGAACAAAAACTGGATGTATCTAGTACTGTTTTCCATGGTGCAAAACTAATATCATTGCTATTAGCTGGAAACTATTTTCTGTTTTGTGCTAACTAGGAAATGCTTGCATACTAACCTCCTACTCTCACATGAACCTCACTATCATTCTGAGATAAAACGCTCTGGTGTTTTTGTATTGCTTTAAACCAATCATAAGTGTATTTGCCAGAGTTTAGCTAAGGATGCAGCTACAGTGCAGCTGCAAAATGCTGACTGGTGGAATTGCTTTTGCATGCAAGGATGTAAGCATTGTTTCTAAAATAGCTTACTCAAGGGAAAGGGGCTGAGTTCACTGCATGATCCAAATTCTCTGCACAGTTAAAAGATTTCATTGTGGTGGGGGTTGTTCTTAGTGTTTTGTCTGTTGACTGGTATATTGAAAATGATGGCAAAAGTGGAGCATAAAGCCTTAAAACTGCAATCTGCATGCAGTGAGTCAGACATCCTAAACTAAGATGGTAAACATGGTAGATATATATCTGCTAAACCATCCATTCATCCATTATCTATACGCTGCTTAAACTCATTGGGGTCCCGGGGGGGTTGGAGTCTATCCCAGCTGACTTAGGGTGAAGACAGGGGACACCCTGGACAGGTCACCAGTCTATCACAGAGCTACACACACTCACACCTATGTACAATTTAGAGTTACCAATTAACCTCAGCATGGGAGGAAGCCGGAGTACCTGGAGAAAACCCACACATACACAGGGAGAAAGAAAGATCCCAGGCCGGGACGAACCAGGGATCTTCTAGCTGCAAGGCCACAGTGCTAACCACCGAACCACTGTGCAGCCCCAGCATGCTTGCATTACTATTGAAATCAAGTCACTATGCTGGCAGACCGGAAGTTTTCTTACATTTTCTATCAGTAATGTCCCAATCACCATGGGACAAATAAAATAGAATACAATATAGTGAAATAGAATAAAAAACAATCATATTTCCATCAAAAAGGTGTTCATACACCACTTTCCTTCAATCTCAAAAAGTTTTTTTATGATGCACATATAGATTACAGGTAGAGGTGCAAATCACATTATCACAGTGCTGTTAGTTCAAAGATTTATAGTCACTATCTATAAAGTTTTCTTGGATTTTTTTTCCATGCAATCATGGCAGTTGCAGTCTAGTATTCGCCACTCAAAGTTACGTCAGCACTAGTAACAGTCGAGGAATTTATGACCATTCACACAACTTCAGTGCAAAACTGGCCAAAACAAGTACTGCACTCAAGCAGTAGACAGTTTTGCTGATATGATGCAAATATGTTTATTACACATGTGGATATTATTCAGATATCTTCAATATAAATGTCCCCTTGTTAGCAGACAAGGTTGCAGGGCTTGTGTTATGTCGAGGAATGGAGCACACATTCATATTATTAAATGCTGCTGGTGATTAAAGCCCTCATCTATGGCCCCTGTATCGCCATGAACATTCAGGTCGCCTGTCATGACTCAAAGCTTCTCATGTTGCGTGGATCTTTTGGCACCATTGTGAACAATGTGCTGCGAGGAAGGTGGGGGCTTCTAAGCTTATGAGTGGCCCTCCAACTCCCATCATTGTCATCTAATATTGATGCTGTGTCTTCTTAGCTAAGCTCCCGTAATGAGAGGGCTGATTTGAGATCAGCACGCTGATAGAGATGATAATCTGCATATGCTCTCTCATGAAAATGGAGAAGGGCCCTCTTGAAAAAACCCTGTATGTCTCGCTGCATAAACCTTCGGCATAAACAGACAAGAGGCAGACATCTTAAGTGAGACTGGAAAAGTGAGGTGATTCCTCAATACGACTCTGACTCAGGGGTTATCTGGCAGCGCAACAAGCAACGGCAGAAATTAAGTTCTCATGAATTCAAAGCTAAAGCCTCAGAGTTGACCAATTACATTAATATTTATAGTATTTACTAGTTACAAAATAGATTAAAATAGATCTCTCTAAATATTTATGATTTGAAATTGAAGCCTTTTATGTTTCACTGTCTCTTTCCCATTTTCTCCCTCTTGCACACACAAACACAGACGGCACCAACAGAACACACTTTGAAATACAGGATGTGAATCTTCTGATGTTCCACGAACCGAAGTTTGTTTTTGTCTGCATGCAATCGCGAAAACCCCATATTCAAAAGAAGCATTTGCAATCACGCTATTGCAATGACGCCGTTGTTTAGAGAAATGAAGGCACCCACAGAAAGCACGCTGAAGGGCGGGAGGGGGCTTGTTTGCAGTTTGCTTGTGTTCTAATATCTTCTTTATGCAAAGCTTTACTAAAACACTGTGTGTGGTCCACTTCGGTCCGGTCTGCCGAGCGGATGGCCACGGTGGCCGCGTTGTTGTCTTTTTGACTTCATTTTTCAACATTGGCCAGTGTTGCTTATAATAAAACCAGATTATGAAAACATTTTGGAGTCCCGACATGCACTGACAGATTCAAATATCAACAAGGAGATATGACAAAAAGGGCACCCAAAGCACTCTGCCAATGCTCTTGTAAACAGCATTAGTAAATGAATTGAAGGTTATTGTGACATTGTTTGTCTATATTTCATCATTCTATTTTCAGGTTTGCTCTATAAACAGCTGGAATTCCAGCGAGTGAACCAAGGTGGGGGGTTTCCAGGTTGTTCTAGTGTCTTCATGTTCTTGCAGAGTACATAAGCGCCTCTCCAGGAGATATCTTTAGTATAATTTTACAGCTTGACCTCTAAATCAAATCAACTCTTCATTCTTCATGTCAGGATTGGGCAGATATCCTCCTGAGACCCAGCTCATTCATTTATGTCCTCTGTACCGGACATTTGTTTTTGATCTATATCTTTTGACTCATTTGAGCTAACCTACTAAATCCTGACGTGTTTCATAGAGAACATCCCGGCTTTTCCAGTGATATCTCAAGTGATTAGGTGGGATGAGGGGAAGTTTGTTTTCATGCTGAGACACAATGGAGATAGCAGTATAACGCACCTGCCGGGAAAAGAGAAAAGTCAAAAATTGTTACGATATCGTTGCTTTACCAATGGTAATAATATATTTGCTTATTCATGAATATGTCAGGAATTATAATTTGGGGTCAGTGTTTAGTTAAAAGCTTTGTCAGGAAATATAATAGCCCCTTTATGAATGTCAGCTGTTATGGACATGAGAACGATTTAATGGACTTAGCTAATAGCTAACTAGTTGGCTAGTAGTTTGTTTACATTCAAACTTCTGCCCCTACTTCTGTGGGGTAATAAACACACTAAATGTCAAATAATTCATGTATTAAATAAATAGTTGGTTATTACTATGTTACATTTAACCTCTTTATTTTTTATACTACGGTTATCTAATTTAGATTCTTAAAGTTTCGTTGTTTTCTTGTCGGCCTATTTTGATTGTGGCTGTTTTGTTTTTTTTATGGTAAATTTGTTCTGTTGTCTCTAAAATAAAAATATTTTTATAAAATTCTAAATTGTGAGTTGTTGTTTTAGCTCCAAAAAGGCAAGAAATCACAAAAAATTTACATTGAAAGATACTTTTTCCCTCAGTTCTCATGAGGATATGACTTTATTTGAGAAATAAGTGAATAAGAACAAATTACTTCAGTTTTTTTTTATCCACCTGTTGAACTAGTGTGATCACTCAATACACTGTATGAATTCTGCGTAATCCCTTCTTCACTCCACACACAAATGGCCTGAGCATCCCACTGATGGCGTAGTTTGGGCCTCTGCCCAGCCCATGACCATCTCCCAGGAGGAATATCACACTGTTGTGGGTGCTAATCATGTTGAGCGGTTTAGTCTTTCATAAACAAAGTGTAAAAATTAGGCCACACTAACAATCTGGTAATTCAGTAGCGGTCGGCGGACGCTGCTGCTATTCCATTTCAGGCTGGATTATGAATGCGTGTGCAAAGCCGTTGCCCTCTTAATGATGGCCCTGTGATATTACAGCTGCTCACAATTAGCCAGGACTCCCCCCCCAGTCGACAGAGCTCCCCTACGTAAATAAACGGTGGGACCGGGGAGGCTGAGCACAGTAAGCGCTGAAACAACACGGCTGATTTGGACATCTGGTGTGGTAATAGAAACGTCTCTTCCACACTTTGACGTAATGAATAGGGATCAGAGTCCTGGTTTAAAAGTGACTTGTATGAATGATGGAGATGCAGCACACTTCATACATCACTGTTTATGCTCATGCAGGGGGTGAGGAGGGGAGGGCTATTCCAGGTCAGGAACAGCGATGGAGAGATGCATGAAAAGTGTTTTTTCTTCATACAAAACCACTTTGCTGCTTTGCTTCATAAAGTATTTGGTGTCTCTGTTATAGGAGTTGAACAAAACTTCAGGAACATCACATAATAATGGAGTAAATTCAAAGCAAATGTACAAAAAACAGAACATCATGGGTAAATTCCTACAATAATATATATAGTAGATATGGTAGAAAGCAGGAATGAATGCTTAAGTAAAAACAATCACAAAATCAGCAACAGAGAACCATTTAAATTATATAAATTATATAAATCTGTGTGCCTTTATGGGATCACTTAAGTGTCAAACAAAGTGGGATAGATACAAGTTAGAAAAGATGTCCAAAAAACGTGAGGTTTTCTTACTTTCATTCTCCAATATGCATTGTAACTTTTCCAAAATATTTTATTTTAGTATATTATACTCACTACATCTTAATAAACAAGGAAGTGAGTCATCCATGTCAGCCAGTATTTTCCCACTTAGTGAAAAGAACAATAAAAAATATTAAAAATGCTTGAAAAATCTCTGCAAAGCTGCTATCACTGGCTGTTACATCTAAATTAAATCCAGTATTAACTTTTATAAAAATGATGACCCCATTCACTCTTTCAATTTTACTACCTTGGAATAGCGCATTAACACTCAGGTTTTCCTAATTTTTCAAACTCCTTGTCCTCTGATTCTGACACGATGTTAATTCTAAAAGTTTTAAGTTTCGAGTCTAATCCAAGTAAAGCTCTCAGACCTGACAGTAAATCTCCTGAGAGAGCTACAGAAGACATTATGACACTGGTACGTCTAGTGACAAGTAAGCTGATCTCTGTGTGTCACATCAGTAGAGTGCCTCTTTAAGCAGCTAACAGGGTTACAAAGACGCCAGAATGTTGGTCACTTCATGTGCACCGTCCAGAACAACAGCAAAAATCCTCTCGGTTTACATTTTCTACTGTATCTCTAAGTGTCCGGCATGGAGGAGGATACATAATGTAATGTACTGGTGTTCATTAGGTCTGATGAGTGCTCCTCTGCCTCATAATGGCCACATAATGACAGACGAGTACAAGTCCATTCTACAGGACCAAGAGCACCCAAGGGTGCAACCAGTGTTCCCTCATGATGTGCCCATTTCCCTAGATGAGTATGCTCTTATAGAATGTGGCCTGCATTGCAATAGGATTCAAATGTGGTAGTTCCAGTGAAATGTGCATGTGTGGAACGCTGGTTTTGAATAAATTATGTGTAATCTAGCGTTTAAAATTCAGATTTTAATAGGTATAAAGGACAAAGATGGCAGTCTCGGCACTATACTCCCAAGGAATTTGTCTGTTTCTGTTTATTTTGTGTGTATTTGGTCATCTGAATTCAATAAAGTACAATATTCTTTGCACTATATGAACAATATTCATTGCTTTTTGCAATATTCTAACTTTAGCAATTATCGTTTTACACTGCGGTATATTCTTTTCTAGATGTGTAAATCTCAATAGATATACACTACCGTTCAAAAGTTTGGGGTCACCCAGACAATTCCATGTTTTCCATGAAAACTCCCACTTTTATCCATGTGCTAACATAACTGCACAAGGGTTTTCTAATCATCAGTTAGCCTTTCAACACCATTAGCTAACACAATGTAGCATTAGAACACAGGAGTGATGGTTGCTGGAAATGTTCCTCTGTACCTCTATGGAGATATTCCATTAAAAATCAGCTGTTTCCAGTTGGAATAGTCATTTACCACATTAACAATGTCTAGACTGTATTTCTGATTCATTTAATGTTATCTTCATAGAAAAACTGCTTTTCTTTCAAAAATAAGGACATTTCTAAGTGACCTCAAACTTTTGAACGGTAGTGGGTTTTTTTGTTGTTTTTTTTTAACCTATAGTTAGTATATACGCTTTCTAGAGTTATTTTATTATTCTGTTTTCCTCATTCCTAGGAAGACACCAACAGTCGAAACCAAATTCCTTCTATGTTGTGTACATACTTGGCCATTAAAGCTTATTCTGATTCTGAACAAAAATGTGTTTAAGTTTAAGAGATGTCTGACACCCTTTCAATGTGCATAATGTTTAAAATTAAGTATGCTTAGGAACTTGTATTTAGTCAGTTTAAAATAATGTTTATATTCCTTAAATGATTCTGAACATTTTAAAATGTTTTTTTCTACAATATCTTTCAGAAATGTATTAAAATTCAGATCAGTTTTGAAAGAAAAAAGATACAAACCTTACTCCTTACATCATGTACACACCACTTGCCAAGACAATGTCTAATTTTTCTTTTTCATATTCCACTGGTCCTCCTGTGTCGCTGCAGCCAGAATAGTTAGCCCAAGCCTCTCTCCTTCAGCGTGGTGATCAGTAATCAATCTGCTTTGATACATAGTTTTGTAACCTTGACTTTCAAGATAAAGTTGCACTTATCCATTGGAAAGGTCAGGAGCAGATGTTAATTAACCAAGAGGGAAATGAACTAATGGGGGTTTTCGAGTGGCATTTAACGAGACACCTAATCCCATGGAAAGAAGCGTCACAGTATCACATTTTTTATTCGGTGTACAGTTCCAATGTGCAGCGATGGCAGATCTGCAGGTGTTACAGTCACACTTTGTATGCAGTACTATTATATTATTAACAGCTTAGTGTTCTTTTATTGACTCTGTAGTAGAAACTGCTTGTGGATTTATTCAGCTGGATGCAATGGAACTTCTTCTCACCTGTGAGATAACAATGGATTATATGCTGATCATTAGTGCCTCCTGCTGTGCCTCCTGACCAGTTTGACTGTCTGACAGAAAGTAAAGGTGTAAGCAGGTGTGTGGCTGCTAAAAACCTGTTGGTTCCAAGTGAGACTGAGTCAGTTTGTTTAATTTCTGCGTGAAAGACAAGACATAAAACTAGATTTTGTGTTCTATTAGTCATTTCAAGTGTTGGAATATGATGAAACAGAAAATCAGAGCTTGAATTTCTTTAATAAAGTTATTTCTTTCACTTCTCTGTCTGTGCAAGCCTTGTTCCAGTGGCGTGACTATGTTCCAGCTCAGTGCGATACTTTGTCACAATGCCAGCAAACATAGACCAAACACTTAGGTTCATATTTATGGAAATTTAGAGTTGATCCAGTTGGTAGAGGAAGCCCTGGAGAGCTAAAAGCAAACATATAAACTCCACACAGAAATCCCCATTCCTATTCTCTGTGACTTCAGCATAATATCTGCAGCTGTTAACTTTCCTTACACTGACTTGCACCCCCCATTGACTTCAAACAGCGAATGTCACTTTGTGTGGTTTTGATCGCATATCTGCCTGAGTGGACAAGGCTGTCTCTGCATAGCGCTTTGCATATGTGTTTGTATATGTGAGCCCCTGAATAAAGTTTACACAGCGTGCGCACCGGCTTTGAGAGCTAACGTGGCATGCAGGGCACATGTCATCAACAGGAAGCTGGCAATTTTACAACAGCAAACTCTCTCAGTCCGATCTGCATCACGCTGAATGGAGCTTCACCTGTAGTTTTTTTTTCTTCTTCTTTCTTTTGACTTCTCACAGCTTCAGAGATGAAGCCTCTGTTGTGTGGAGCATGAATCCAGGCCACAGCAGCACCTAATGTGTCTCTACTTTCTCCTTCTTCCACCTTTATCTTGGCTCTTTTCTACCCTGCTTCTCACCCTCCTTCCCCCCTGTGGCTATACATGCATGACCCTTGTATCACCATCTGGTCCACATTGGGGACTGCCGCTGTCATCTGCTGATAATTACTGTCACCTGCACATTGCGCAGTGAGATAAACACTTGGCGTTACCAGTGGCGAGCCGCAGCACCGCAGCGCTTGTTTAGGCCACCTCATGGCTGGTGGGAGAGAGAAAGGCAGGCTCGAGGCAACATTCAAGGGCTTAATTGCGGTATGAATCGCCTTTTCACAGATCTTCAAAAACACCGGTTGAAAAGAGTGTACCTGTGTCGAACCCCGGCCGACCATATCAAACACGGTTCCTCATCACTAATGCTGCCACATCCCCTGTTTGTCATTACTGCCGGGACTCTCAGGTCAAGGCACAGAGGGTTTCCCATTCGCGTGTTTATGCATCTAAATCACTGACCTTTGCTTGCACAGGAAATCCATCTGCGCTGATATACAGTATCGCAATGATAAATACTTCCCTTCAAATATTTATAATAGGATCAGGAAACCACAAGAACATAATAGTTTAAATTAGGGCCATCAAATGCAAGAGGCTTGTTAGGCAACATCCAATTTTTGAAGTTCAGGATACTCCTCCTTTCACACGCTGTGGTGGGTAAAGAAGAAAAAAAAAGAAAGGAAAAAAGGAAAAAACCTCAGGAGTCAAGGGTTGCAATCATAATGATTTAATGACGGGCTTATCCTCGCTGCAGTACAGTGTAAATCCTCCCAGCCAGAGAGTATAGCTCTGTCCCCTCTAGTGGTTCATCCTCTGGTGCTTCAGTCACTAAATCTGCCCGTGACAATTATTCAACGCTTGTGGAGGAGCTGAACACTCAGCAGCTAAAAACACAAAGATTCAGTGCTTAAAGGTGTTCCCATTTGGTCAGACAAGAAGTTCCGTTATGTTGACAATACATGCAAAATAAGTTACGAATGTTACGAAATAATAATGCAAAACATTGTTTTGTCATTTTGCTAAGGAAAAGTATATATGTTTAATGACAAGAGATTCTGTGTATCTGACTGTTCATTTGTCGGTCTCTTCATAATTCATTATATGATTTCACTGTGAGCAAAAATGACAATGTTTTAATTCAATTAAAAATGAAGATTTACATGATTTTAAATTGTTGTTTTCAGTTATTACTACATACGTGTGTATAGTGCAAGGCTTTTAGAGAATATAACGTCTTCTTTCAGAAAGCATTATCAATTCAACTTTTAGACTTAAGTCCAACTAATATTTAATTTCTTAAACAGATCTGTGTTTTGCAAATGTTGCATATGTTACAGCATCTAAACTTTTGCATCTCTCACAGGAAGAAGAAAATGTTTTTCTGTCATTTTTGAAAACCATGCCTGAGCTACAGGCCTCAGAGTGAGTTTATTTCATCAGCGTCTTCTGAGGTTTGATGCTGTTCAGGGATTTGGAAAACTTTACAGCGTCCAACCTTTGAGCTCCATGAAGAAAGCATTTTTTCTACAACTGGTAAGTTATTTTTTTAATGAATGATACCACAAATTTGAGGATTGTAGCTTTTCAAATGTGACATTTTGTTGCTATTTCTTTTGATTGCTTTGGTAGTTTAAATTTATTCAGAATTTGTAGGTTTGAACTATTGGTTTAGCAGAACAGGCATTGTGACAGTGCCTCTGATGTCGGTTTTTCAACACTGTGAATTTTAACAAACCGAACAACTGATTATTGCTGGAAATACTCTGAAAATGATCATTAATTGCAATCCAGTGGGAAAAAAATACCTAGAAATTAGCTCAATCTCGACCAAATCTAAAGTAAAATGTATTTATAATATCAGTCTAATAATGGAAAATACACTTCATGTTTTTACATGGTGAACTTTTATTTTTAATACTCTGAATAAATTTGTCAAACTTAATTAAAATTTGCATTTTCAGGATTTTACTTGCAGCGATGCGTTTTTACAGTTTGCTGTTGAGTAAAGAAGCACTGCTTTTTCCTGATGTTATTTCAACATCTATTGAATCATTAGCAGGTCTCATGCACTCTGTCTTGTGTGCGTTTTGATTTCTAGAAAGGAAAGCAGCTGACTAGCTTTAGCTTTCTCCCTTTCACGGGTGCCATTGCTGCGACGGCAAATAGCCAGACCGTGGCAAATCTCACCGCAACAGGTAGTTTTCTAACCTCAGCACTCTGTATTTCACCCTGTGTCTCATAATAAAGGCTCACCTATGATACCTGCTGCCTCAAATGTTTGTCTGCACGCGTAATTAGCCTCACGTTGTCATGTTTCAGCATATTTACCATTGATCTTGCACATTATGTATATAAGAACACCGGGCACGACTCAGTCAATCTGCTAGTATTATGCTGATGCCCTTTTCTATGCAATTGGAAAGCAGGGAGAAAATGTCCCTGATTGGAGTTCCTAAACTGTCCCCAGTGGCCTGAGAGCAGCTAATAATTGTGAGCGGGATAGATGTGTATATCAAATAGTTTACAAAATGAAGCCAGCTGTGTTTCCCCTGCATACTGTGGCTTCCTGACACGCACCATTAAACCTTATTAGCTACTTCCTTTAACTGAGATCCTCCTCACCCCATCTTCCACCCCTCATATTAGCGTTTTTTTCTGTTCCTCCAACTGGAAATTATTTGCTTTATTGTAGAGTGTCAACCTCTCGCTGTAGTTTTCTGACGCGACATAATTGGCACTTTAGAATATAATCATGGACGAGGGCTGTGTGATTGTGGTCTTTTATGCAGAAATTTCAGCAGATTGTTGATCACTTTGTTCTGCCTGCACCCCCTTGGTCTCGCTGTGTTAGTGACTCATCTCTGATCCCTCTGTCAGTCTGGGTACCTTCTCCCAAAGGTCCTCTCTTCAACGCGCCACTCACAAGCCATTAGCTTTGAAATGAGTCATAAAGAATCAACTGAAAATGATCACAATAGGAAGTGAATATCAGAGGGGATGCTGCGTGGCTCGTGAACAGATGTCGGCATACTCACTGCATGTCAGACACATTATTGCTTTATACAGACATTACCAGCGCAGCCAAATGGGAGAGATAATTGCAGCAATGTTTAGATATGACAATAATTTCTTGGAATGCAAGAGGAGGAGGAGGCGGGGGAAAAAAGCTGCAAATCTGTGAGCTGAATTGACTCCAAATTCATGGGCAGGTTGGCGGTGGAGGACTGCTGGTGCAAGGACACAGTCCCCATAAATCAGGACATGCAGAAAAGTGGATGACATAATATTTGCTGGGGGTGCCCGTATGAAACTAAGCAATGCAGATGATGCATCGCTGGGGGTTGAGAATGTTGATGTAACCCAAAGTTGTTGAAGTAATTACTCCTCGTACCTGGGTGGTCCCAGCGAGTGCATGATATGTGCACGTGTGTCTGTATTGTGGTGGTTGTAGGGTTAGTGTCGGCCTTTTCGCGATTGATAGTTTCCTACGTGGACAGATATAGTAACAGTGTGTGCCATGATATAAAATTGGAGCAGTTAACCCCTGCAGCGCTGGGTGGATTGATGGAAGCTTCTTACAATGAGGCCTTTATGCAGGAAGGCAGGAAGTTGTCCTGATAATTGTGAGAACCTGGGATTAAAAGTGACAACACATGATTAGTTATTGAGCTATTAAAGGAATAATTTTCTCTTGAAACATGATTACGGCTAAATTAATGAATACGTTGCATGCATTTAACCACAATTAACTACAATGTCAGAAGGAGTTCATTTTGAAAAATTGATTTTCATCAGTTTTAGTTTTTTCTTTTTCTTTTTAACATGCCAGCTTTTACACTTAAAAGCTTTTGTGTGAAACTTCTTTGTTCTATCATTTCAACTCAAGTTTTAAAGGGTCTCTCTCGCCACAATCGGCACAGATATTTTTTTAACCCTATTTTCCACACCAGTTCAGGGCTAACTGTGGTAAATGCATCTTCAGTAAATAGGTCCCTTTACTATTCTGCATCAGGTCAATTTTTACTGTTTAAAATATCTCAAGGAAATAACGGCAAAATATTGTTTTGGAAAATCGCATGGCAAAAGGCCTCTTCTCGATTCAGTTATTTAAAAATGGTTAAAAAATCAAACAAGAAGCAGCACAAATGTTGTCATAACTTTTTATATGCGTTCTGTGCTGCATCTTCCTTTTAATACAACACAGCCTGATTAAATGCATAACTTGACTATACTGAGGGTTAGAAACAAATACGTCTTCCCTCTTTGTCTTAGAGGAGCCTCATATGTCCTTGAAGCTTTGCAAAGTGTGATTTGTAAATGAGATAGGCGAGTATTACAGACCCTTGGTATTTCTCTTGGCGCCCTGCGATCAATTAAAGCACGACAATAATAAATGTATACATTTAGAGGGATTTCGCCGTGGTGACAAATGATTTTACCCTTGAGCTATTGACATTGTCTGGGAATAAGCTGCCTCTGTCCCTGTTGTGTATTCTATCTGAGGGTCCCTTCCTCTGCTCGGGGAGTCTGCGGACATGGCAGACGCATATTCATCATTAACATGTGAGCCTGGATGCACACAAGCACACACATAAGCGCGCACGCACACGAGCATTTTTCCCATGCATGCTAGCATCCTCTGCTTAACGGGTGTAAAGTCTCAGCCTTATTGCACATCTCATGGCTCACAGGTCAAAAGAAAAGTTAGATTTAATCATTGTTCTTACTTATAATGGGATTTAGAAAGAAATATTTGTACGGCTGTGTTGCTCACTGATACCATCTCCAGATCGAGGTAATTGGATCCCCTGTAGTCAAATGAATGATGCTTGTGAGCTCTCTTATTAAGTGGGACGAGAAAATTGAAGACTCAATGTGGTTACATGTCCTTTGTTGCGCGGGTGACATTTGCTTTGCTCGTTAATTTCACAACTCTCTTTTCAAATGTTTGCTCCATTTTTCTTTCTCCATGGCAGGCAGATTAACTCTTGAGTGCTCCATCTCGCTCGCTTTTCATACTTCTCCTTTAGTAACTGACATAAAAATTGGAAAATATATTTTCTAATCCCCTTCTGATTTTATTCATGGCTTTGATATGTTACCTAGTTCATATGATTGATTGGCTGAGGGGTGATGGAATCGTAGTAATAGAAGTCATTAAGCTGGTGGGGATCTAATATTACCAATCTGCGAGGGCCTGAAAGATCCATCAATAGGTGAGATATTTTCTCACAGAGAGGGGGGTGACACATTTAACATATTTCAATAACGTAATTTTCATGTGGGGCAGGTCAGGCTGCGAGTACAAAGGGCAATAGTGTTGGAGTGTGTGAGTTGAATCGGGGCGTATGCTAAGCAAATCAATAAAACATTAAAGGCAGCATGCAGAGAGCAGCCCATTTGGTACCTGTCTGCCAAGGGCAATGGTCTAGCCACTCAGAAAAGAGAGAAGGATTGGAGTTGCTGGGCTTGAGGAATGCTCTGGCACTAACATAATTGGAAGGTAGTTGCCTTATGACTGCAAATTGGGTTTTTGCGCTTCATCAATAGGCATTTTGACAAGCAGCGTCCATCACGGCGCATCTCACTCTTGCCACGCCGAGCAGAGAAAGTGTCTCAATAATTACATTAAATCTCTCCCTCTCACCCACCCCCAGCAACCCTCCTTATTGTTGAACAAGAAAAGCAATATGGTATAATTAGGTTTGATTGGGATGGTGGCGGTGGTAGAAAGAGGGGGGTTTTAGACACATTTCCGGTGAGATTTGCAGATGAATGAAGTTACCATAGCGACGTGCATCTGTATCCACTAGTGCGTAAAGCATAAAGCAAGGCACGTGGGTACGGAGGACAACGCATAACATCTGTTAACTGAGAGCATGCCAGGCGTATTGACACTGACCTGCTGTGACAGATGAACTCCTGGTGCCTGAATGCAGATGTGCACCAGTTATAGATGACCTGCTGGATAGATTATGTACAGGGTTTGGTAAATTAAGGCGGCACAAAGATTTTCAGTTGTTGAGGTTTTTAACCATCTTTCTAGCAGCCTGATGAACTAGGTACTGGCTGTTGTAATTTCCACTTATAAAACTTATATTACAGTTTATTTAGCGATATTTTTAGACTGCAAAATGAATGGATGTTGGTTTGGTTTCCGATATGGAGAGGACACAGCTTCGTCAGGGATTCTTTGTATATCTAGCAAATAATTTATTAATATAGTTGAATTTTCCATTAGAGAAATATACTAATAAATGGATATGGATTTGCTTTTTTTAACCTTTAAAACATAGTAAGAAAGGTGGAACGCAACAGCCTTCACATGCTCTGTATAAGGCTACCTCTTACAGATATGCCAACTATATGTTGCCAGAGAGACCGAACAAGGTGCTAAAACACTTGCTTTTGTTCATAAAACATATTGCTATGATCACCCAGTGAGAACTAAAGGAATCCTGGATGAGCCTTTAAACATTTTGATCAACTTTTCTCCTCTCTCACCTGGATTTTGGCAGCTGCATGGGCAATAAGAAAAATGTTATCCTACAAAACAAACAAACTGTACAAGTAAAGGGGACCAAGTTTTTAAAAAAAATGAAATAAAATAAAAAGTCCAAGTAAAGCTGTATTCTAAAGATCTCTACAAATTACTTTCAGTCATTAGGCTTCTTCTTTCTAGGTGACTGCTGAAACAATTAGACTATAATGGGCAGGGTTAGGCAGTATCATTGCTACAGGTAGCAGCATTAGGCCTACTAGTTTAACTACTTTTCTCAGTAGTGTGGTGATAACAGCACCAATTGTTCTGAATCTAATGTATGGTTACGTTTTGAGGGAATGTAATTTTATTTTTGAAATAAATATAATTTGTCACTTGTGACATTGTAGGAAAGGTGGCCATTTTTAAAGGGCCACAGCAGGAGTGGAGGACAGAGGAATAACATAGAGACTAGACTTTTCTGTTTTATATTGTTAATTTTCTCACTATCTGGTTAGGTTTAAGTACCAAAATTACGTGGCAAGGCTTAGGAAAATGTCACGCTTTGTAGATACTTTTGTATGTTTGAAGCTTGGTTAAGGTTAGGCACTAAAATTATTGTTAGGATTGCATGCAGCTCTTTCACTACATATTTGAAGCTTCTCCTCCATTTATTGAGTTACCATGGTGACAAGTCCCCTAATCTTTCATTTTGTGTAACCATCGACTGTATATGAAAACTTCTGGCTCCAAAAAATGAAGCCAACGAGGAAATGCCTTACATCTGTGTTCCTTCCAATGGCCAACAGGGGGCGACACATCTGGTTGTAGAATCAAAATCTAATTCCATAGAAGTCTATGAGTAAAAGACCCTACTTCTCTTTTCATTTGTTACCTCAGAAAACCTTTGCCTGATGAGTTTATGGTTTCAGATGCTACTTTTTAAGACTTGTTGAATACAGCATGAAACTATATTTGTGAATTATGACCCAATTAAGACTAAAATAGATGCCAAATCAGAGCATGATTTAGGGTGGGCTACCTTGTTGTTGCTACCATATCACCTTTCAGAGTGTCCCCAGTTCTCTGGTCAGGTCCACTGCTCACTTGTTGAGTTTCAAAAGAACAATGTCCCAAACTGAAGGCTTTAAAGTGATCATCCACAAACCAGTTGGTGACATCCATGGTTGCTATGTCCTTTTTTTCTCATACAGGGAGAGAATACAATATGTCACAGCTTAACCACAAGTAGACTTTACAGTGGAAACAGCAATGGTAAAGACCTCAACAGCATTCTCTCAGAATTACAGCACAAACATAATTACAGATCAATAATACATAGAGAAATCCAAATTGACCTTAAACCGTAGGAAATCATGATGAATGTACATTCTGTACTGGTGTCAGAAGGAAACTATTGCTACACTATCATCATCATTATTGCTCACTACACCCACATGTGAAGTCCACAGCTGAATGCAACATGTTAACACAGCAGGGTGAGCAAAAAGTGGGATCATCCAAGTAAATTATAATACATTAAGATGCAACCTACCCTGCACTGAACATTGCAGATAGATCATGTTAACTGTAGTAGGCTGGATTTCTCCTCTAAGTCATCTCAATGGAATCCTCTAAAAGACATGTGGCAGGCCAACATCTCATATCTGTGACCATGTATCGTTCAAAATGTGCACAGTATGCATGTATAGTGGATAAATGGTCTCACAGAAGCACTAAAAAAACAGATCAGCTCGAAGGTCTTGCACAATTTTCAGCTCTGGTGTAAGGTGGAGGACAGGGAACTGCATTAGCAAGTGGGAAGGTTTCAACTTTACTGCCCACAGGGGGGAGGAGGGTGAAGGTATAAGGTGCAAGACCAATATGAGGATGGATGAAGCTGTAAAAACATGGATTTCTTGTTAATGGATTTGTCACCTAATATTACACAATTCTGGAGGGGGAAAAAGGGGGTTAAAGAAACAGTGGATCCTCACTTTTAGTTCAGACGTGTCCAGATACTGTCTGGGTTGCTGCAAAACCCCCTCGTCTTTGTGTCTGCTTCTTATAAACACAGAACTGGACAAATAAAACAACAGGAAGTGTATGACAGAACAGCTCTGTTTGGTGTACGGTTTGATGTGTCATCACATTCGGTTTATGGATGTTTCTGCCCTTGTTTTTGTTTTGAAATTGTGTAAACTTTTTTGCGAGAGATGTACACAGATAAGTGAATGTTTGGATTGCTGCTTGTTTAGTCATCCCCGGCGTCTGTTATTGCAGTTATAATGACAGGCAATAATTGCAAATATCATTTTCATGATGGGATTAAACAGACAGGAATATCTGAGATGCTAGCGTGCGATGTTGGACTGTGACGTTAGTAGAAATGGGTCAGCCAAGTGAGATAATGTGCGTTTGAATGCTGTGAAAAGAACACACAAAACCCTTTGCTCTCCATCATGCACCACCTCTGCTCAGGTTTTATAAAATCTCGTTTGGTTGCCATGTTTGATTTTCCGTCTCGGGGCTCACCAGAAAAAAAGTAAAAACAATTATCCTGCTATTTTGGAGGCATATTTCTTTAAAATTGGACAGTCTGGAGATCTGTAATAAACCTAAGTGCTGGAATGAAGAAAAAGCTCCTTTTAAAGGGGTCCACCTTGGGGAGCCCGCCACTGGAAATCCTCTGGCTCTTTTTAATACATCAAAGCGGCAAATTAATCCTGAATACAACACATGTACAGGCAGGTAAATGAAGACAAAGCCACAGTGGACCTAGGCTACATGCCTCTTATTACAGGCCCTTGATAAACTCCACCTCAAGCCGTACAAATGGCTTATTGGGAGGTGTGGGATAAACTTATTCTTAATAAGCCTGTCACTTTACAAGGGAAGTGTAAGCAGGAGAAAAATGGAGCTAAGAACACAAAGACAGTCTCTACACATACTGTTGGCAGTGCTATACTGTAACTTCTCAAATTAGGCCATATATAAAATCTTATTTATCTTTTTTTTTTTTTTGGACAGAAAGTGAGTATTTAAAGCAAAACAAATGGTAGACGGGATCTCTGGAGTTCCAATCATTTTCCACTCAAGGACACTTAATAATACTATCCTCATTATTTGCCTCCTTTTTGACTGTGACAGTGCTCTTGCTGTTGTGACAAAGAAAGGCAAACCACGAAGTGTTGTGGAAGATTATGGTTTGGGGCAGTGACTCAGGAGGAGCTGACGTGAAGCCCCAGGACATCAGAATTGTCAACCAGCCCTTAATTGCAGTTATTATACACTTTTAATTGTTGTATGATGGGTATCAGTGCTTAGTTCTCTAATAAGGGATGACAAACTCACATTTTAAGCTACAACAAACAGAGAGGGGACTTGAAATTTATTATCCAGTGGACAATTGTATAGAAGAGATAACAGATACATAATTTTACAGCATTGAAAAAGAAAATGTTAACTGTGAATTCTCCATGAATGGCAACCACTGATTGCACAAAACTGCTCTGCAATGGCAAAAAAACGGAACCCAAAATAATTAATTTATGTTTCCGTCTTTGAAATATCAGAAACTATAACATCCCAGATTGACGCTTAAGGTCATGTTTAATGTTTCATGTCAACTGTTCATCTCCTGTTTCACTTTAGTTCTGCCCATTCCCTTTTACCCCTTGTGTGTATTTAGCAGATGAATGATCTTCTGTCTGTTCTAGTTGGTCTTTGTATCTTGTGTCAAGCATTACAGTCATTCTCTTGGTGTTAGCTTCTTATTTTTTGGATCTTTGTTAACTTATATCCTGTTATTGGGCTGTGCTATTGAGGCTCTAGACATACTGTACGCAATATGTTTTGCGTGTCTGCAGAGAAGATGCGCCCCTTTTGTTGTATTGTCATAATCTCTACAATATTTGTTGCCAGTATTAATCAGCTGTCAATTTAAGGTCATAATGCTTCCAAAATGCAATAGTAAGTGGGGATTTTAACTCTGTGTGTCCACACAGCTTTGTTTGGTGTCCGAAATTCGGTATAATCTACGGATGATAACCTTTGTAAAGTAGTCTGACCAAAAGGTCACAGAAGATCGTAGGCAGAAAGATTTTATTTTACATTTCTTCTCTATTCACATGAGGCTTAAAGTGACAAAACAATACAAGAAAATAATTTAAAGGGGATAATTATTTCAAAATGAAGTCATAGCTAAGCAAAAGCAAACAAAAAATAAAGGCACATTGTTGGCAGCACAGCCTTACCTCTCTGGAGGGAGCAGAATCTCCTCTCCTTATATGCAGAGCTCAGTTCACACCTTCATCACTTCAGCCCTACCATCAAACAGCATGGTGACCTACTCTATAACATGGATGCAAATGAAGCTGCAAACAACATCACTGTACATTCTACAAACTTATTGGCATTTCTAAATGTCTCTCTCCGAGCTAAACATTTACAGTCACTACTGAATGATGCCGTTTAATACAAAAGAAACATTCAACAAAAAAAGAGAACCCTTCAGTTGGTCTGCCCAAGTGATGTCACTCTGACATCAGCTATACCATAAATCCATTAAGTGCTGGACGACCTCCTCCCTAACACTAGTCCTGCATGTTGTCAGAACACAGGAACAAAGAAAGGTAAGTATGAACAAAGGAACAAACAATGAAACCATATTTGACCTGTAGCTTAATACAGGAGAACTGAAGCTAATTAATGGCTCATTTGAATGATGTAAACTGTAACATAATAAAAACACGAACAAGCTCTTAATAGTAAATGCTGCAATGTTACATTAGCATGGTTAAATAAAGCAAAATACCCATCAGGAAAACAGTAGGGCTGGCCCGAATAGCAGTCTCTGGGCTCCGGATATTCGGCCCCAATTAATGACGAATATCTGAATATTCGGATCCTACCGTAACGACCAAATATTTGGGTATTCGGATATTCGGATCCAGCCCTAGAAAACAGTGTTGCATAATGTGTAGGATGAATGTGTCAAGGGACAAGTGGTGAGGAAAAAGGAGAGTTTTCACCCACTTTATCACATCCCCTGGTGTCAACACATGAAAATGCATTCACCACAGACATGGGAGAGGCTAATTTCATCTGTTTTAATGTCGAGTTGTATAGAATGTCCACATGGTACGTTACTGGAGGAACAATAATGTATGTTGAGAAATGAGTTAAGAGGTTGGGTTGCCAGGTCTGTAGCCAGTTTTGGGATGAGGCATACAAATTGGTAAGTATGTACTCATTACTCATTACAACATGTTACACAGTTAGCAGGTGTTAAACTAGCTAAATGGATGACCTTTTAATCATAAATTTATACAATTTGACTGTCATCATAGCCAAGCAGTAGAATTGTTTTCTCGCTACTTTGTTTCCCCAACTTCTTGACACACAGTGCAGTCTCTTGAAATTCCAATACAAAAGTTTAGTGGTTTTTTTTTTTGTTGTTGTTTTTTTTAATTTTTGAAGCAAATTCCAGACTGGAACAAAATAGAAGGACACTTTTTACATTTAAACAGGAGTGAATGGATTTCTAACTGACTGGCATCAGTAGCTACATAGAAACAGTGTAAGAAGCTCTCTTTTGCAAGGTTTTGTCTTATTCCTGCCATTACTGACCACTAGATTGTCAGACTAATGCAATGCTTTGGCAACACTCTGTCTTTTCTCCTACTTTCAAATGACTATAGTGTATCAACTTGCAACACGTGGAAATTATGCCAACTGAGCCTAACTTCAGGAAGAAAAAGAAAAAAAAAAAACATCCTTCACCTGACCTGTGGCTGGACCGGTCAGGTTCAGGTGAATTTTAACACCAGCATTTTTACACTCATCTCTTTCTCTTGCCTTTAGTTAAATAAGTAAAATATAGAGTGCGTCGGCCACTGAATCATTTCAGGACTTGCCATTGAACTGCAATGTCCCTGATTTGATTGCAGCCAGCGATGTGTCTTCTCGCATGTCATAACCTCCAATTTCATCCAGTGTTTCCTCTCTGCTCCTTCACTGTCAGCTATCCAACAATGGCAAAATGTCACAAGAAAAAAGAAAAATGGATCTTAATTGAACATTGAAAGGTCCAATAACTATCCTTCTTAAACTTAAAGTTATATAGAGACCATTTTGGAAGTGCCTGCATTCTTACTAAAGGCCAGCAGGAGGCAACCCCTCTGACTCCAAACTGAAGTGTGATTGTATAAAAGTCCATTCAAAATGATTTGATTTATTACCACAGTAAACATTATCCTAGTAAGTTGATGGTCTCAATTACCAGTTCAAAGTCTTCCTCAGCACAGCAAATTGTTGATTTTGTAAATTATGGTTGTATTGAAAATGAAGTAGACAATTAAATAGAGCATGCTTACCTATGGCTAACCTATGATCATGTTTCTTGGGTTCTCAGCCAGATCCAGCCATTTGTCCAAATGTCTGCTTTAAAAAGCAAAATGGTGCTAATCAAAATGCAAAACGATAGCCTTCAAACTGGTGGTCCACAAACCAGTGGATGACATCACTGTGGCTACATCCACATTTGAGATATTGTTTGTTTGAAACCACCTTGAAATAAAACAGACACTTGGTCATTTCTTGAAGTCACATGCTCTCATTTACATATTTGCGCTGATGAAGTTGCTAATTAGATATCAGAGGATAGATCTTTTACTATAATAGTTATAATATATATGATATTCTATTATAATAACTAGTGGTTTCAGGATTTTATTGCACTTTATATGCAATATACTGTATAATGTATGATTAAACATTTGGTAATACAAAGGTATTTTTAAGAAGGACTGGACAGCGTGATTGACAAATATAATGTGACCTAAGAATATGTTTGCATATCCCAGAGGAGCCATGTTTGATAAGTGTTTATGAAAGTAATCCTTTTCATTTCTATTCTACTAGGTTATCACTGGATTTTATTAATAAAATTTAGTGCAAATATTAGACAGTCTTGTCATTTGAAGCTAGTTTTCCAGGGGTTAAACAGAGTGTGTGATGTTCAGGGTTAAGACCTTATGAGCCACTATTGATAGAGCTTTACAACTGAGGTGACATATTTTATTCCCTGCATGCCTGGAGGACAGTACGATCCCCCAGAGATGACTTCCTTTTGATAGCGAGCTCTGAGAGCTTCCTGTCACTTAGTGCTGTTTGACAGCATCATCGCAGCGACCATTGATCTGTTTGCTTGACTCTGCATTATTAAGATGACAATTGTGTGTGTGGGTGTGTGCTGCATGCGTTGTGTGTCCCAACTGTAATGCATGTCTCAGATCCATTATAACCCGATTAGATTCCCCTCTCCTGGAAGCGCCGCTCTGTGACAGAGAGCATAATCTTTAATGGAATTTGTGTGAAATTAAATTATACGAGCATCAATAAACATAACATAATTCAGAAGAGTAAATGGGTTTAATTTATTGGATGGGCAGGAGTAATGGCACCGGTGTGTATAGAAAGAAGATGTCAGGGAGGCAGGTTTGAAACAGCGGGGTGAGAGGGGTTGACAAATGCATCATCGGCGCGGGTGCGTGCGCGTTTGTGCGTTTTGTGTTTGCATGCGCGACACTTTAAGTGAGAAAGATTAATGTTAACGATGAGGCGTAGCAGAGTCGTCACTGTTCTTACTGTTCTATCTGTGTCTGTGTGTGTGTGTGTGTGTTCAATATTCCGAGGCAGGAATTTGGAACAGCAGGAAACTGGCAGACTCTTCATCCACATGAGTGGGTAAAGAAAGTTCAACCTTTTATTAGAGAGGACTGTAATTTAATGGGCAGGGTGCACACATGGACCCAGAGAGCCGAGCAAGAGATGAAGACAGAGGGTGGCGAGGGAGGGAGGGAGAGGAAGACAAAGATTAGATTGAAAGACAGATGAAAAGATAGCAAGAAAGCAATGGAGATGGAGAGGGAGTCAGATGGAAAAAAAGGGTGGGTTGAAAAGGCTCGGGTGAAAACGTATTGAGGGATGGAGTGAGAAAGAAAGACTTGGAGAATGTGTGCTTGTGTGTGCTTTGAAATAAAGATTTGATGGAGTGGCTCTTGCAGCTGTAACAGTCAAGTGTTTGATTGCCCGGGTGGTGTGAGGTTGTCATTTTGTGTCTTAACCTTTTCGGGGGAGCCTCTCTTTTTACTTTTTTTTTTTTTTTTTTTTTTAGAGGGGTGGGAGGTTAATAATCAAAAATGATCTGCTTCACTGGAGCAGATAAATAGTGTCAAACACAGCTGGGACAGAGAGGGGCTTGACTGGCCACCACAGAGCTAAATTGATGGTTGTAGCTGCAGAGGAGATGGGGGGAAAAAGCCCCCTCGCTCTACTGTATGACATGAATAGACTTCTAGGTGTCGCATTTTTTTTTCTGCTCTGTCGTTTTTGTGATGAGCCGCAGTCAGAAGCCGGGCGGCGCAGATGTAAAATGTGTGTCGCCTGAGATGTGAGAGCAGCCGGACCGACGGAGCAACTCTGCAGCGGCCTTTCAATTTACAATCTGAGAGGTTGACATTTTTATTCATTATTTCTTTTCCTTTCAGTCCGCCTGTGTGTATTTAAGAAATGCCCGCCACAGTGTTGACTCTGCGTGAGGGATTATGTCATAGTCAGACACACTCGTGCGCACACACACAGACACACAATAAGACAGGAAAAGAAGGCGCAAGCTGTTGAAGACATATGTCATTGTCACATTTTTTTCTTCTCCCGGAAGGCCTGACTGTTTTTGAAAGATACACTGTCCACAAAAGCCTCTTCTTCTTTATCCCATAAATCTGTTTGTGTGGCGGATAAAAGGAGATGGACTGAGAGGAAAAAGAAAAGCAACTCACTTTACTTTATCATCTTTCACTCTCCCACCACTCCCCCTCCCCCATCGCCCAGCCGCCCCCTCGCTCCAGCACCAGATTTGTGGCCATAATCGAGGATAACTTACAGTATAATCTTGTTTGTTCCTTTCTTAAATGGAGCGATAACATCTCTCCGGATCATGAGTGGAGCGGCAGCAGGAGGGGGGGAGTACTGAAGAAGGGAGGAGGGGTGTGGGACTGGGGGAGGCAATGGGGGAGGTGGGAACGGCTAGAGAGGCTGTTGCACTTCTTTTCTTTATGTGGAAATCCTATAGCGCTGGCGTTTATGACCAGCTGCCTCGCTGCTTCCACTCCAGAATTTACTAACCCCTTCTCACTCACACACACACACACACACACACACACACACACACACGCACACACAGAGTATAGGCCCAGTGTTATCTGCAGAAAGGACAGTAATAAATATCAGCAATAGAAGAGGTCAGCGAAGGTCGATCGGCGAGGAAGATCCCCTGTCATAATTTGTTTAAGGACCTGCATCCCATAGCTGTTTGGAGGATTGTTGACGTGGCATTGGAAAGAGGGGGGGTTTAAATGCAAACAGTTCATTATTCAGTGAGGCGAAATGGGCTTTTGTTTAGATCAGTCACAGCCGTAAGAGCTTCCAGTGACACCGCCATATAAACCGGGTTTAAAAATCCTTACAGGGAGCAGCCAGTTTGTGATGATTGGTGATGTTTATCTTATTAAATACACTGACAATCAATAGTGGAGGGTAAAGCCTGTAATCTTGGTTTAGGCCAACTTTTGACAGGGTGTAAAAAATCGGGAGTGGTATATTGAAAAGGAAATGCACTTAAAGGGGTAAAAAAAAAAAGACTGGAATCATTATCAGTTTTTCAGATCAGAGTTAATCTTCAACATGACTTGGATTTTTTTGTCTTAGATTTTTTTAGCTCATGAAAATAATGCTAATTGAAAACTCAAGTGGGAAGAGAAGATGTGCCCATTGTTTGTTTGCACCTAACACAGAATTAACAAAGCAGGCTATAAATGTGTTTATATACTGCTAATAAATGCTACATAAGGAAGTAAAATGTCACTCTAAGCACAATATAGTGTTTTAGTTTTTCTTTCTGCTGTTTCACAGTGGTACAATACTTCAAACCTCAAATTCAACTGTTTTTTTTTTTATTTGGAGGAGGAGGTGTGACTGAAACTGTGTACCTACATTAGCTACTTCCACCTAAGATGTAATGTAAGGCCTGGCTGAACACTGCACTTATTCAAGCCTGTTGTTTAAGCCCCTGCTCCTGAGAGAAAAAGGACAGCTCTGCATGCAGATCCCTCATCAGGAGACCTATAGAAATGTACTCCTTGTTAATTATTTAAAAGGCCGCGCAGCCTCAGAAGCTTTAACCAATAAAGCCCATCAGAGATGAGGGGTTGTTTTGCTCACTGTCAGGGAGGATGCACGATAAAGAAGAACCCCAGCGTGGTGTCCGTAGACCTTCCCAGCCAAACCTTCCTCACGTTCAGGGTGTGGCTGATGGATGGACCTGCATTCCCCAGTCTGGGAAATCACAAAACACACACCCATCCCCCCCTTCCTGCAACTCCTCAACCTCCCCAGCTTCGCCACAGCTTGGACAGGTGATACAAGTGTGTATTTATTTATTTCCTTTAATGCTCTTCTTTATCTCCTTCATTGTTAGTGGGCCTGTGAGATTGATCAATATTTAATTTTCTGGGAGAAGCAGTGGGGAGGAATCGAGACTGCAGTGACACTCAGGAAATCTTCCTCCGCATATTGGCTTCATTCTCTCATCTTCTCCCTTTTCCTCATCCTTCCCTCATCTCTTGTCTCATCCCATCCCTCTATCTCCCCGACATCTCCTTGCTTCACACCTTCTTCCTGTTGCTCTGTTAAACACTGTTTCTTCATGCTGAACAAAAGGTGCCTGTTAGTTCTCCTCACCCCAGCGATAGAAAAAAAAGGCAGAGGTTAACCTTTAATGTAATGAAGGATCATAAAGGGAGTTTGTGTGCCCTCTTGGAGGAAGGCCTTGCTATGAACAGGGCCCTTCGGTGACCTTTCACCCCACATGGTCATTGCCCGGTGGTCGGATATGGCCTTTAATGACTGAGCAGTCTAATCAATGCATCATTTTTCACTTTGGAGACTGTCTAGTCTAGCTTTATGCCATTATGCGAAGAGCTGAATGGAAAAAAGACAGAAATAAAGGCAAAATTGCTCGATATTATCTGAAACCATGTCTCCCTCTCTGTCTGATGGCAGTCTAAGAAGATGCAAACATTGCAATGTTAAGCCCTAAAGTTGAAAATGCATCCATCAAAATAAAGGATGAGCTGTGACAGAGCAAAAACTGCATTGCTGCGCTTCCAAAATGAGAAATCGGAGACTGGGCCCTGCCAATAAAGCCTTGAGACAACTGCTTAGTCAGGTTCAACTAATCATGTCTTTTTGTCGATGTATTTGAAACGAGCGAATTGTCATCAACGACATAAGCTATTATTGTCTTGACCCTAGAGCCCTCTTTAACTAAGCCATACTTTTGAGTTGGTGCTTACAAACTGAGCCTTTTCCCTATTTTTGACATACAGAAGTTACACGCTGGAAAGATTAGAAACCAAAATCTATGTTTTATGTGAAGCGTCTTTAAATGTTTTGATACAAATCAAAGTCTAAGCCCACTTTAGGCATCAAAGGAGTCAACACATGTTGTGGAAAAGAAGGGCATTTTTTCCTTTCAGATGCCAATTTACAGAGGAATGTTAAATGGTTCTCTGTGGATAGAGCACATTCTCGCAGTTACTTCAAAAAAGAGAAGAGAAAAGATGAAGCATCCCTGTTTTGCCCATTTTAATATCAGTGCCGCCGTACAGTAGATGATCATGAAAGGGTGCTGATAGTTTTGACTGCAGGCCATTGAGGCTCTTTCTAGATAGAGAGCAGTGCCACTCCGGCGCTCATTATACCCCCCTTCCCTTTGCCCCAACTTGGTAATCGCCACCAGAAGGGAGTCAGGAATTTTTCTGCACATGCTGGTGGTTTCTGGCTCGTTACAACCTCTGCTTCCCATTGAGCGGGGAGGAATTTAAGTTTTCATACACAGAGAGGAGAAATTACTCTCGCAAAGTTGTTCCTGCCTCAAAATGCCCGGCTCGCTTTGAAATATTAAAATGACAAATAATAAAAATAAAATGTTATCAGAAGAGCATGAAGCCGAGGGGGGGGGAGCTATTCGTTTACGGGTATGTCACTCTCTGTGAGGTGGCAGCAGCCAGTTTTAGCTCTCTCTATCTGGGATCCACATAGCTGACTAACAGTGTTGTGCAGCATGTGGTCTCGGGGGCTTCAGGCCAGGTGTTGGTGTTAATGCTGGAGCCCTCACAGCACCTGTTAGGGCAGCTTCAGCTTCTACACAGACGCTTGCTCCGGTTGCCCTGCTTAACCAACCTGACGTACTGTCTCTGAGAAATTTAGTCATTTAGAAACCTTTCCAAATGAAGCCATATTGCCAGTTGCCATTTGTATTGACTCTACAGGGAAGGTATTGAGAATCAGTCATTTTAATCTGGCAACATCAGTTCAACAATGAGTCATCATACCGACCAAAAAAAGTAGATAATGTGTCATTGCTTTTCAAAATTACTCTTTAAAGCGTTGTCTGACCTAAAGATGTCTTCCAACACAACCTACATGATTATAGATTGATTAAAAACACATCTTTAAGCATACAGTCATCATTTAGTCAACAGTTGTTAGAGTTTACATATTTAGTCCTCAGGATGGGTAAGTATAAAGTATCTCCATGGCAACTGGACAGTCTCTATCTGCAGCTTAAGTCTGACAGATGTAGTTGAAAACTTATGTTCATTCTTGAATAAAACTAGTTGACTGAAGTCAGGGGAAAAATCATGACTGTGGTTGAAAGAAACAAATAGAGGAGGAGTGATGCAGGCAGCGGTCTGCAGTGTCAAAGTTAGACGCTACATCCAACCGACTTATTAACAACTTCCCTGCTAAAAGTGTGTTCAGACAGTGCACATAGCTTTTTGTAGATGTTTAAAATCAAGACATGGACAAGCAGGAGCAGGTGGCAAAAGGGTTCTTTTAGCAAGGTGGCATGAACTAGGCCGAAGACGTTTAGCTTTGAAATATGGAAAATGTGCACTTTGCATTCAGTCTGAATACTCTTCAATCGATGTTGCAGTGCTGTTAAAACACCACTTCTGTTTCCAATGAAAGGCAGCCATTGTGTGTGGCCATAAGAGGTCAGGAAAACACATTCATACTGCATATATGTTTATGGGCAGTAGAAATAATGATTAATTATCTATTTTTTGCATAATCACATAAGATCTGACTTGAAATGGCATTATGTTACATTAAACATTTAAACAAGCAACCAATGCCACGGTCATGCCATGTTTTCTCATGTAGTCTTCAGTAAGTTGTCATTCATCCCATCCAATAGTAGACAAGTTTCAGCTAATAGAGGTACTAGAAACCACTTTGCAGAAACAAACACAAATAATGTATAATGACTCCCATTACAAAATATTTCTGTTTGTTTGAGTTTATATGTAAAGTTCTATGAAGTTGTGCAGAGTTATGAATTATTGCTGTTCAGTTTTGTCCAACCACAGAGCTCAGACAATCTGTGTTGTGACCAGTGTTGGGTAGTAACACAATATTTATTAATGCATTGTAGTAATGTCAATACTTTCTTCACTAATGACTAGTGTGATGGATTTCAGTTTGAAATCAGACAATTATGCCCACAATATGTTGTTTTCTGTTGTCACACAGGTCTTAGATTCCTTCCTATTGTATTCTGTTGTTGCTGTGAAAACACAGCATCAGTTAAATATATGTTCCTACACTACCATTAAAAGGTTTAGGGTCACTTAGAAATGTCCTTATTTTTGAAAGAAAAGCATTTTTTTCAATGAAGATTATCATTAAATTAATCAGAAAGACAGTGTAGACATTGTTAATGTGGTAAATGACTATACTAGCTGGAAACAGCTGATCTTTAATGGAATATCTCCATAGGGGTACAGAGGAACATTTCCAGCAACCATCACTCCTGTGTTCTAATGCTACATTGTGTTAGCTAATGGTGCTGAAAGGCTAATTGATGATTAGAAAACCATTGCGCAGTTATGTTAGCATATGGATAAAAGTGTGAGTTTTCATGGAATTCAAGGAATTGCCTGGGTGACCCCAAACCTTTGATCGGTAGTGTAGCTTTCTATTTAAAGATGCAAATGAGTATTTAGGATTTGCTGTTGTTTAAAAGTACCTGACAGAGTTGGTGTGAATCACTAAAGTAATATATCAATTTATTTTTGCTGCTGAATAATTACATTTTCCATAAAATACAATGAGTAATTGATTACCAAGATATGTTGTCTAAGTTGTGATACATCCTCTTATTTTGAAGTTGCTCTCAGAGAGCTTGTGGGAAAATGAGTCCACTGTAGATGCCATCAGAAGATAACAGAGCAAAGAGCCCATGAGAATGTGAAGATGCAAAAGCAGAGATAAATGAAAGAACTGTGGCCCACTTTAAATTGCAGCTGACTTATAACCAACCTTAAGCTAGAGAGCAGAATCTCCCCATGTGGAAAAAACCACATTAAATCATATCTGGGCCTTGACAGCTTGCCCTTTGCCTCTTCTCTCGGAGACCCTCAGCAGCCACCACACACAGCTTTTACAAGACGTTATGACCTCTTAAACAGTGGCACTTTAAAGTATTCCTCTCCTGTTCAGTGGTCCACAGAGGCCAAGTTCTTGCCAGAGATTATCAAAGTTAACAGGATTTTAATGGGTCCGGAGAGACCGGTAAAGACCCTACCAGGGCCAGGTAGTGCCGTTCTCCTGCTACCCCTCTCACTCCCTAATGCAGTCAGCCTGCACATCCAAGCTGCAGCTAAATAATAAACAGATGGCCACCACCAAATATAGCCAGCCCCAGTTCAAACTACAAAGGGACCCCGAAATGAAATGATAGGGTATTAAAGGGGAGATACAATTTGCAGGTCAGAAAGTAATGGTAACCTTTCGCTGTGCAAATTGAAAATTAACCTTTGGTGTTACTGAATCATTCACAGCTGATGTTGTATGCTCACGGCAGGCACTTTGGCAGTGGCAGAAAAAAGCTGTAGGGGGAATAAAAGAGGGAGAAATAGGTGGTGATGAAGTCGGATCATATTTATGACTCTGGGTTTTGTTCCTTTCATTTGTTTCCCCTCTTTAAGACCCACTGCAGCCAAGAAACCCCAGAATGAGATGGAACACTAAGAGAGCAGAGCATGTTGTGACCTTGAGCTGGGAGGCTGTCCTGTTGTCACATTTAATCTCCATCGCATTTCATATTTTGAAAAAGTCTGTTTTGTGGCCTGCTGATCTTAAATCAAGCTTTCCAGTGTGACTTTATGAGGCACGAGTGCTTTCCAGATGATTCTGTTTGCAAAACAAAATGCCACCCATTTTTCATAGAATTATGAAATCCAAAAACAAATGAGTCAAGGTCCAGCGTGATTTTCCCCCTCCTGGATTATTGCATTTATACAAATAGGCTGGCCTCTTTTCACTGTTCCTGGGGCATTAATCCGTGCCCTAAACCCACTCTGCAAGAAAAGGCTTATGATGCTAACCTTGTCATATTTAGCAGCTGTCAGCGAAATGACCACTGTACCGGGCCAAGCTGGTAAAGTGGCCTATTCATTATCCTAATCTCATTAGTTAAGATCTGTTAAGTAGAGACTGGTTTTAATGCATGCTTTTCCCTTTTAATTATTGACCATAAATACATTGGAGTGCATTAGGGTCCTAGGGCGAAGAGCAGAGCGGCTCCTAATAGATTAGGGGACAAGCACATTATCTAAATGTACATATCTAGCTAATCATGCATCAGCCATAGCCATGTGAGCATTGTGACATCAATTGCAGTTTGACATTTGACCCCAGATGCGGCCTCTCGAAAGGCCCAGCCTCATAAAGGTCTAATGCTATCCAAAAAACAAAAAAAAAGAAGTAAAAGTGATGTCATGATTGCAGCAATACCCAAGAACGCATGCCCCCCTATCCACTACACCTTTCTTCCCATGATGATTAAGACTGTAGTGTTACTTCTGAATGCTAACAGATTATTTCTAAATTGCCTCACGGTTAATCATGCTACAGATTAAATCATTGTGGGGGATTAGCTTTGAATACATGAATAAGTGCTGTACTGTGCTGTATGTCGGCCTGCATTGTGACGATCTCATGTTGAAACAGGGCAGAAGGAGGAGGTCTACCTCCGCTTGCTCTCCCTCTCGCCGAGTCTCTTCTTTTTGTCACTTTGGTTTTCCGTCTGTCAGACACGAGCATTTTTCTCCCTCTCCTCACTCAGACATGCTCATTCTCCCGGTGATGAGGGAGAAGAGTGAGCCGTTCGCCACACAGAGGGGCTCTTGTACAGTTGTGAGAGGCTATTGTGTAAAACAACAGCGAAGCCACGCTCCTCAGAAGTATCATCCCAGCTGAGGATCATTGCCATGTCTCTGTGTGTGTGTGTGTGTGTGTGTGTGTGTGTGTGTGTGTGTGTGTGTGTGTGTGTGTGTGTGTGTGTGTGTGTGTGTGTGTGTGTGTGTGTGTGTGTGTGTGTGTGTGTGTGTGTGTGTGTGTCTGTGTTCTTAAAGCACAAGGAGGTAGATTTGCTGTCCTTTGGCCTGAATTTCAAAGGTCCTATAACTCCTACAATAAATCATTCCTTTGGTATGATGGACATGGTACACCCTGATTTTATTTTATATACACCTCTATTTTATCCCTTAAGAAACTGATTCAGTAATTTAATGATCAAGTCACTGCAATTCTGAATCCTGATTGGCCAAAGTGGCTGTTTTTGTAAATGTGCGTTTAAAAAAAATTTGAGGAAAGAAGGATTTTTATATAATAGCTTCAAAATTAGCTACGCAAAATTAAACCAAATCCTTATTCAATCAGCTTTTCCTGCAAGTAGAGTAAATACAGTGACTGTGCAAAATTCCAAACAAAAAAACCCAACAACAACACAACAACATTGGATTCATTGCGCCTGTGCTTGAAATCCGCACTGACATCTGCAACCTTTACGCGTTTATTTCAAGTTAACATAAATCTTTGTGATAAAGCTATGATTATCTGATGTTCCAGCTGATGAGCTTCTTTTGTAAAATATAACCATTTCTGTTCATTCTGGTATCTGTTATTGCTGCATGAGGCGACAGAGCAGCTGTTGAACTCCACTGCACAATCATCCCCTCACTCCACATCCAGTCAGAGACATATAGAATGAGGACTATTGTCTTGTCCTGCAAATATCCCTAACAGCATACAGTGTGTTTGTGTCTGAAATAAGAGCCTCAGTGTTGCTTAGCCTTAATGACCGGCTACAGCAAAAGTCACCAGTCGCAGCCAAGCAAAGCACATGTGTAATTTAATGTCCCTCTTGGGTCTTTTACTATAACATTCAGCTATCTGTGCAACTGTTTGCAACAACGCTGCAATCTACACATATTTAAGTGAGATAGAAACACTTTAAGAACATAGAAAAAATAATAATTTTCAATATTTTCCCATGAGGTGAACAACACTGTCACCCCTCTGCAGTCTTTTCCCAGCACACTTCCAGAAAGTGTGCATTTAAAAGGCCGCTAAAAGGCTTATGAGTGTTTCAGCATCACTGTACATTGAGGTCTGTGGTTGAAATTACACAGCGTGCCTGCAGAAATGCAGTAATTACTGTCTTCTTTTCTGATGTTAAATACAGGTGATGCATTTTCAGTGTTTCCCCCCTGATCCATTTAATTACTGAATGTCTGACAACACGTGTATCTGTGTGCATATAAAAAACTCCAGCTTCATCATTATCAGGCCGCTCCATACATTACAGTCTAATTCAGCCCAGGCAATTATTGCTTGGCTAACATGTATGGATGGATGTCTGAGAGCAGCAGGTCATAACAGTCATATTGTATCGGCCATATTAGCGAGTCAATACAAGCCCTGGGCAGGTTGATTTAATTACTCTATTATACATTAGGTTGATTAGACTCCCTTCCCCGGAGTAAGTGCAGACTATATGTCATAATTATAACAACAGTGCAAATGATGAACAGTTCAAAGTAATATCCCTTTGTGGTTTGTCATTGTTAATCATGGTGCTAAATTAATGTGTGTTGATGTGTATTCGTGCTGTGCCTGCGGTGCTGATTTTATTGGGTTTTGACGAACAAGAAATGAAAAATGACATTGTTATTAGCAGAGTACTGTAAAAGTGGAAAAAACACATTTAACCACTTTTATCTTAGTGTTTGTTATTTCCTACTTACTGAAAAATGAATAGTAAATTTGTGCCAGTTTAGTGACAGCATATACAGACGTGCATAAACGACACCCTGGAGCTCACACATTCATATCTCCTGAAAGCATGCTGGGGAAAACATGAAATGATTTGCTCTCTGTTATGTTCAGAAAAATAATGAACTCCTCATATCAAGGCGAGCTCGACATTTCGTCATTTCCCCCCTAAATAAGTAAATAAATAAAGGAATTAAATAAAGGAATGAGGTAATGTTTTTGCTGTCCTCGTTTTAATTTAAGGATTACATCCCAAACCGAGCACCTATCACAGCAACATAATTAATTTGGAAATGTTATTTAGGCATAATTTACATATAAATGTGTTTTGTATTAAAATAAAGAATTAATACAAATACATAGTAATAAATGACACCCTCAAGACTACAATTTACAATTAAAATGTTAAACGTGTTGAATATATTCAAGAACAATTTCTTCTTGACCTTTCTTCACTCAGAGAGTGTTTGAGTGACATTTTCTGTTTACTTTTCATCACATGTATCCATTTTACCAGACTTTTGGCTGCTTGGTAGAAAAAAACGGACATTTCAACTGATTAATATAGTAATTAAAGGTGGGAAATAAATTTACACAAGCAATGCGCCCACTACTTTTCTTGGCTATTTCTTTCTACATATTTTTATTCCATTGCATTTTAGAGGGCAATATTACACATGAAAAATATAATCACCTACTATTACTCTTTCCACACACAATAATTATTGCAAGTACTAGTGGGAACTTTATATTTGATACCTATGTTGTTAATAATACTTCTACTCTACTATCAAGTATAATTTCAAAAGCAGGACTTTTTACTTACACATTATAATGATTATTTTACCACTGATTGTAATTAGAACAAAACATTCCAAAAAGATTGTGGGAGAATGTAGGGTAGGGATAACAGTAAATACATAATTTTTGTGGCATTTGTTTAGAAATATGTTTTTTAATACGTGCTCAAGTGAGATTTGTAATGACAGAAGGTGTGACCAACTTAAATAATACGCTTGATCAGAAATTCAAACTGTTAATAAATGTTGCACATAGCACAATATTAACTAGTGTATAAATGCGTCTCCACTTTAAATTCCCTCCGTTACATATGTTCCTGCCACCAGCTTGCCATTGTTGCTTACAGAAGCACGTCTCATGTCTTTTCCACATGGTGGCAGCAAAGTAATGAGTGATTTTTGCATGCGTTCACTAATAATCTGTGTGTCTGTGTGTCCGGATGTGCTCGCACATGTGTACACCGTCACATGTTTGACAGCGTCGATCTGACCCATGCTAATGAACATACTGACACGGACTGACACCGAGACAAGAAAAAGACCCTCTTCTCTCCAACGTCTCCATTTCTGGGCCTGTAAATAGCCCCACGCAGCCTGATGCACGTTTATTAGTCATGTATCAGGCTGATGGACACGGATGCTCATTACCAGTTAGTGTTGCTTCAGAAGAGGCCAATCTGGCACCCTGTGAGGCTCGTCACTCAGAAGCAAACAGGCCTGACAGCGGCATAGGTCGCAACTTGAATAGGAAATGTTGCGCATTATATTTAACTGAATGAAAAAGACAGAAAGGGGCTTGTGATTAGATCATGCAGCATGATGGGGACATTACTTTAACACTGCAGAATGTTTCCATGAGAGTTGTGATGAACAGTAATAATAACGTGTCTGTCCTTTCTTTCACCTCTCCAGGTATTTTGTCAGTGGGTTAGGTTACCTTACATCTGCATAAGTACTACACGTCTTTACTTTTTGGTTTCAGTAGTGGGTTATGTGATATTTTGGCAGTTGTGCGATGTGACATACACAGGCCTGAGAGGCAGACCTGCTCCTCCTCTCCCTTTCCATGCATGACATCACCACGTCTGCCTTTAATTAAAAGACACAAAATGGCAGTTGGGGGGGAAATATGAGCAAAATATTTGAATTTCAATCACTATCACGTTTCCCTTATTTCACACATGCTGCGTCTGCGGAATGCGGCATACGGCTGCATATCCAACGATGGGATCAGTCGCTGAGCATTAGGGCTGGGAGTGGAGCAGACAGGAGAGGGCTCCACAGGTTTGGCAGGGAACTGAAGAAAACAGTTCAGTCTGTCTGAGGTAGCAGGTGCTTTTTATATAAGAGGACTCAGTGAGTCTGAGACATTTTCACTTAATTCACCCGTTGCAGTGTTTTGCAGCAGCCACAGTAAAACCATCAGATTCCAAAGTGGTCAAGTTGGGAACAATGTGTTCTTTTGTCAATAAATGCTTGTTAAGTTCTAACTAAATTCACTTGGAATGTTAAAGTGACAGGTAATAGTTTCCGTGTTCTCCACCAGATGGTGCAAGACTTCATAACTGATAGTCAAGTGTTATTTTTATGCAACATACATATCTAAAGCTAATAATTATCTTCTTTTATGTTTACCCACTTAAAAAAAAAAATAATAATAATAATAATAATAATAATAATAATAATAATAATAATAATAATAATAATAATAATAATAATAATAATAAATCAGGATAATGCTCGTAATACTCATGGTAAAATCTGCATATTTGCTTTTGCATTTGTGATATTTTATAAAATCCCTGGGGTCACTCCAAGGCATAAAGAATGCATTTGTGATCTTTTTGTTTTTTTATTTTTCTAAAAGTTTTTCTATTTATGGGCTGCACAGTGGGTCAGTGGTTAGCAACATTGCAGCTAGAAGATCCCCGGTTCGAGTCTCGGCCTGGGATCTTTCTGCATGGAGTTTACATGTTCTCCCTGTGCATGTGTGGGTTTTCTCCGGGTTCTCCGACTTCCTCCCACAATCCAAACATATGCTGAGGTTAACTGGTAATTCGAAATTGTCCGTAGGTGTGAATGTAAGTACGACTGCTTGTCTCTATATGTAGTCCTGTGATAGACTGTTACCTGTCCAGGTGTCCCCTGTCTTCCCCCTCAGTCAGCTGGGATAGACTCCAGCCCCCTGTAACCCTTATGAGGATTAAGTGGTGTATAGATAATGGATGGATGGATGTTTTCTCTTTATTATGCACAAAGGGCCTTGCAATGTGGGGTAAAATTAAAGTGCATATAATCAGCAACCCAGCAGATGGCAGCAGCGACACACAAATCAGTTTCACCAATGACAGTCCAACTTTAGAGGAAAAAAAATACTCCCAGATAACTACAGCCAGTCAACCCCTCTATAAAGTAAAAAACCTGGATGCATTATCTCAACGTTTAATTAGTCACGTTCCTTTTTAGTCAAGGTTTTTGCACACACAGAAATGTGTAAGCTATTAATATACCATAATGTTAATGGTCCAGATTGGCAGGTGAAATTATATGTATGAAAGCAAAGTAAGCTTTTAAACTTTTTATGCTTTTGCTGGACAGTGGCAGATTCCACCGTCCACAGTTCAACCATGGAACTGAAGCAGAGACTTGCTTCTCTGTGCATATGTGATACGCTCCGAACCACTCAGCTTTTTGGTTGCATTTAAAGTATTAACATCTTATTTGAACTACAGATTGAAAAATATTCAATATCCTTAAACAGTCATGGGATTTACAAACAGCGATGAAATGCATAACCCTTCCAGTGTCACATTATGCCAGAGTCGTACTGGATAAAATTTCATGAGGGGAAGAGTTCACCATCACATGTGCAGTATTTATAAATCGACTAACAGTTGCCAAAGAGAACTGCTGATGCACCGTATAAATGTCTTTGTTATGTAATTGTGAGTGAGCATATGTGTAAAAGACTGAAACAATATTATAACGTACATTATCTGCGTATATAATTAACTGCCACTCTTCAAAAGGATAGTATATTCTGTGTTCATAGCGATTGACTAATCCAATCACTTTATTACAGACAGGTAGTCTTCTCTGATTCATGCTCTCCATCCACTCTATCATTAATGGCCGACTGACACCCAAACAAAATATACATTCTGGGTGATGGATGGGATTTTTCGGGAGAAACTGCAAGTTAATGGTAACCATAGCTTGAGTAATCACAACCAGCCTGCAGCTGGTTTGGCTTTCTGTGCAACTTCTGTGTTATTTAGAGCCACAAAAGCTGAGACATTCACGTGTGCAAAATAATGCGGTTTGGTTTGTAGAGATTTTCCCTGCTGATTGGAAATGCCAGAGACCCATGGAGATTCTGAAAGTCTTCAAAGCTTCGGTAGACATCAGCGTCATTAAATCAAACAGGTAGATTAGAGGTAGTTGTTCCAGAACTGAGGATGTGCTTTCCACAGGATAATGAAGTAAAAGAAACGTCTGTAGATACGATGTGCCCTGAAGTGACATCTGTCACTGTAAAGATTCAAAAGTTCTCCTGAACCCTGCAAATGTCCCTCCAGTTGTTGCACCAAAATCTGTTCAACCATATACAAGAGCACAGACCACAGTTGGAAGAAGTTTATGGAAATCCCATATAGTGAGTAAGACTGTAGAGTAAAACTGCCCTATCTTTGTCACATGACCCATATCTGTGAACATATACAGACGATACTGGACCAATGTACACTGTGCTATAGTTCGGGAAGACTTCAGTAGCTAGTTTATAGACATCTTTAAAGTAAAGTGATCACGTTTTGTTTGCATACACTGGTCGTCCTACATGCGACTTCAGGAGCTGCATCCCTCCGTAACCACATCATGGAACCATAACTGAGGTATAATAACCTACTTACTCCGCGAGTTTCATAACAGCCTGGATGCTTTCAAAAAGCCACCGTGGCAGCCAGTCTGCACTCTGTACCTAATGTGAGGCGAAGACACAGATCTGGTTCATGTGACGATATGTAAATACTTTCAGGGCTAATTTTCCACCTTAAGGATCTTGGAGCTCCACAAAACCCACAAGTGAATGCACACGCAGACACAATACTAATGTGTTCCGACGGGGGACCGATCTCGAACCCAACCGACGAAAAAGTGGGAAACCTCATTTGTCTGGAGGTCTCCTTATTCATGGCCCAGTATGGGTTTCTGAGAAGCACGGGAAGCTGAGGCACTGAGTCACCCTAGACGATGGGTCAGGCTGGTTTCAGACTGTTGCAAGAGAATTATGTCAGAGGGGCCAGTATGGAGTGTGTAGTCTCAGGCGGGCTAGCAGGGATTCCCTCTGACAAGCCCTGAGCTTTATTTTCTTACGAAGCAAAGCTAGAGGGAGATGGGGGTGGGTTTGAGGTGATGATGTGTGAAATTATATTGTCCAGATGTATTTACACATGCGGCCACAATTGCAACAGTAGAGAGAGCCATTATATTCGGCAACAAACCTTTCTTGACATGTGTGCACAGGTGTGTGTAGCTGACATCACTTTCTACGTATGTACATTTGCTCATGCACATGTGTGTGTTTCTCGGCATGCTTGTGTATTTTTCCTTGGCAGCGTGGCAGCTTCTGATCTCCTTTTACTGGAGGTAAAAGGATGATTACAGGTCCAGACGGTTTCCCAGAAGCCATGGTGGTGTATGTAGATAGCAGGAAGCCTGTGACACATGGGAGCGGCTGAGTAACACTGCCTCCTGCTGCCAGTGCTGACAAGCTAACAAACCATGAAGGAATGCAGGATTTCACAATCCCATATCGGTCACTGGTGCTTATGTGTCATCATTCCAAAACCTATCGAGCATCTAAATGGCGAGGCATTGTTTCACCATATGTTCTGGTAAATGCGATGTAAATATGCAAAGCCTGGTGTACCGCATGTGTAGAAGAAAAACAGACATGCATCCTTTTCATATGCTGTATATCCCTGCTAATGCTTTGGATAAATTAAACAAAGCTAAAGCAGCCTTTATGTACACTCTAATGCTGTAGCCTTGCCCTGTTGGAAAACATCACAGTATGCATAGAGTTACCTGCCTCTCACAACTTTTGAATGTCATGTCAATAGGAAAACGCCCAACACCAGGCAGATGGGCATGCGATCCTTCTGCATGCTAGTCCTGGATATACTTGTACAGCGCAGATGGAGAATATCCTGTTTATAGTCCACCAGTTAAGCTAATGCAAAGGTGCCAAAAACTTCAGTTCCTTAATTGGCCACTTGAGGCTGGCTTGAAAAGCAAGTCAGTCCCCATAGACCCCCATGTTAAAATGCTCAACTTTAAAGCAGAAATATAATACAATATAAAATAAACACATTTACTGCCTAGTAAAACAAAAAGCTATTTTTTTGGTTTCTATAACTAATCTGATTATTCATGGCAACTGTAAGCTAAATGGTATTAAGTTATGCATAATTAGAAGCATTTCTGAGTGACAGGCGATGACCCTGTAGTTTAACTCATCAGACAGATATAGAGGCTATAACCTTGTCATTGACCTTGTGACACCATTTTTACTCCACCAAGAAACGGCAGAGTTATGTGATGATCGGCGTACATTTGTTTGTCTGTCTGCCTGTTTTTCTGTCCGTTTGTGCGCAACATTAATCAAAAATGGACTAAGGGATTTGGATGAAATTATCAGGGAAAGTCAGAAATGACAGTGACAAACTGATTAGATTTTGGCAGTGATGTTGCTTATAGTCTGGAACCAGTTATCTGTTAAAGATTTCTGTATCATTGTGAGGTAGTGGTACAACGTCACTGTAATTATGATGTCAGCTGCCTGCTGACGACCACATGATTGCAGTCCTATTACAATTGGGCCGTTGTGGACTTATCAGGACTTATCCGTCGGAAATGATACAAGGAACAACTGATTAAATTGTGAGGGTGTTTCTGAGTCCCATCAATTCCGGCCGCCCACTACATATTTAGGCCACGTGGTTCGGTATCCGTACATAACACACACATGCATAACACACGCCTGTGTTACCGCAAGGTAATTTTGTTTGTGGGTTCATCTATATTAAATGGCCACATTCTATAGTGCCATGATTTCTGCCACCATTTTTTTAAGATTTCGGCTGTCAGAAATGATATGACTGAGCGGCCTTGGTGGAGTACTGCGCTCTCTGAGTGATTTTCTTGTTTAAATTGCCCTCCATACAGGAAACAACAAGAACTGCTGGGCAGAAATCTAAATGCTGAAAATTTGTAATTTTGCTGGAGATTTAAATTGTGCAAAAAAGCACGTCTGCTACATTTTATTTTCAGAGAATTATTCAATTTAATGGTAGTGTTTGCCTCAGTGCATGCACATTTGAGTTTCCACTGTAGATGTATCCCATTCTTCTCGAGGCAATTGTGTTTGGCTGAAAGAAACACAAACACACTGGAGCTTTTATTTCCCCCATAGCAGAGTGATGATATGGTGCAACCAGACCATTCTACGCAGCAATGTGCCTGTGCTAAAGAATGTTCTGGTTATGCGAAATCAATGGCGCAGAGATGTTTGTATGATCCACCTCAGCTCCACTCATGCTCCATCTCTTTCCTCATTTTCAGATTGGCCAGGAGTGCGGTGGAGTCAGGTGCTGCCAAGATCCACAGAGTTTCAAACCTGCTTTACAGGAAACCTATGGGTGACGTCCATCTTTATAAACAGTCCATGATCTGAACACATAGAAATGTGCAACTTCCACGCACTGTAGCTCTTCCTTCAATGTTTTATTAATTGCACAAGATCCACACAACCGCAGGATGATCCACACCAGGCTTTGGATTTTCAGACTCTGGTTAGTGTTTACTTGTTGGAAAAGAACTGGACTTCATGAGTCATTACGTTTTGAGTCACTCTGCAAGAAAAGATGACAATGTTTTAACTGAAAGCGCCGATTTTTACTGTGGGTAGCAAATATGACTGTAACATTGGCAGCCACAACTAAACTAAAAAATGAATTCCAGATCCTAACAGTCATCAAATACCAAATGGTGATTTGTAAATTGAGACTATTACTTACTGAAATTATGCTGTTATAATAAACCATGCAAGTTATCAGCAGGAACAGCATCCAGTTTTCCTACTTGAGTATGTTTCCTGGAGAAGGATCCCTCATTACACAATTATACTATTTGGTTTCAGCACAGAGGGTCCAAACTGCAGAATCAGGGTATTCCTCCTGATTGGGATCACCGTCTGAGGTCAGGAACACCACTGTAGGATTCAAGCTGAAAAACATACCACCATATCAGGTTTCCCGAAACTGGGGAGACTCTTAGCGGCTGCAGGGTGGAAGGGAATAACTTCAGACGGATCCACATTAGGGCGGCACGTTCTCTCCCAGAGGATCAGCACTTTATTAGGTCTGGTTTAATCTCGACAGCAATTCAGCGGTGTAAAAACTGACTGAGAGGGAAGAAAAACGGTTTCTCCTCTTGAGTGTATGAATATGTTAGTTTGTGGAATTTAGCCACCCGTGAGTCATTCTGACCTGATGAGTTTTTCATCCGGACACACACATTCTAAACGTGTGTGTCTGTGTCATGCACGTTTAACACATGCTTTTAAAAAGTGCGTGTGGTTGTAAAGACCTTTTAAAAGCAGAACACGGCCCGATGTAAAGCTGACATCTCCCAGCGCTATCAGGTGAGGGATGGGAAGGTCAAGCTGCTCTCAGCGGAGTCGTCCGACACTTGAACATCACACTATGCAGCGTATTCCTCATGTGACACATTCTCGGCCTAGTCGTATGATGGCGGTGAATCAAAGGAGATGGCTGACTAAGAACGCGGTGTGAATCACTACTTTTTGAACAAGGGTCTTTGTGTCGTGCTGCTTACAGCCACAGCAGGCGGACACGTGTTGAACAGAGTTTGTTATACTAAGATGGTGAATTACTTCATAGTCAAGACAAGTATTTGATAATGATTATGTTAATTATTCTTCCAAAATGACACAGAAGCTGACTAATATGAAAGTTTTTAAGTGAAGGGGCTTGGTGGTTTTTTTGACCAGTTACATTGACAAGATTATGGAAAGAAAACTAATATAAGATGGGGGTTTTTGTTGTTTTTTTTGGAAAGAGAGACAAAAGAAATAGTCTGATGTACACATGGTGGTGAAATGTAGGCTAGCTCAGAGGTAATGTCAGGACTTTGTGTGTCTGTAGTTCTGTGCTGGATGGGATGTGTACAGTGGGCTTATCAGATTTGCTCCTAATAGATGCCTGCCGTGGCTGTAAATAAAGCTGGTGAGATGCGTGAACCAAAACAGAATGTAGCAGGTCCCAGAAAAAATGGATCGAGACAACAAAGTTTCCATGAATTAATCACATTTTGTGTCACGGGGTAGTTGTAATTTGCCCTATTTTTAGTTTAAAAAATATTCACTGCTGCAGCTTTAAAGTAAACTTTGTTAGTGATACAGATGTACATAAAACAGAGTGATGTAAGAATAAATATGCATAAACCAAAAGTCATAATCAGTTTGTCCCATTAGTTCACTAAATCACTTTGCGTATTTTAATTATATACTGTCATTTTTACACAGTTTCAAGGCTAAAGAGGTGGATAAATCAGTTTAGTGGAACGGTGCATTACTGTTGCCCATATATCAAAATGCCAGCATGAAAACTGTAAAGCATCCAGCCCATATGCTGACCTTGTAACCTTCCAACCCCTCCAGTCACACTAGTAAAAAGAAAAAAGTCCCTCACAACTGGACAGCTGCCACAGTTTCCAAGCAACTAACACAAACAGCAGGAAACAGAAGAGGGGATCCCATCAGAGGGGCCGTGAAAAAGGAAAGGCAGCGACTGGAGACAGGAAAAGGAGAGAAAAAAAGAGGAAGAAGTCAGGGTTGGCAGTTCATCTGACCCACCTCCACATAGAAGCCATGCAGGCGTTATTTTTCTGGACTCCTCAGTCAGAATGAGTGTCGGCCGATCTTAGAGCGTGACTTGCCGCGGCACTGTAAGCCAGGATCGAGCTATTTTTAATCTTTTTATGACATGTCAATACCAGCACCAAGGACAGGTCACAGAATCACAGTAACAGCAGCGTCACTGACCTGCTGCAAACTGTCTCTGGGTCGAAAGAGCTTAAAAATGACACCTCTGCATTAGCATTGAAGGACACCAGCGCTGATTGACATTTTTCTCCTGTCAGTTAGCTGCCGCATTCTTAGAATTTATGAATGATCTCAGTTTAAAGTTGAACTTTAGTAGTAAAGTGCCACAACCTAATGGATAGGATCCTGTTTCAACTTGTCCCTGAAAAGCTTTGCGCTGCCGGAGAGCATTACTTGTCTGCTACACAATATGACAAAGTTAAAGAGGGTGCAAACATATTGCCGCTCCACTGAAATGTGAAACAACACGTTGACAGTTTGCAGGAATCTGAAACTGGTTGGACAGAAGCATCAGTTATTGTTAGAGAGCTTGTGCATACTTTTTGTATGTATCAGGAAGGAATAAGCAGGAATGATGAATCCTCTCTGAGCCAATTTGGAGGAAAAAAGTATGGTATCTTGACTTTCATGAATATTTTAAAAGAGCTTGTGATTTATTGTAAAATACTAAAATGCACTTCTGTTTTTCACTGAATAGCGAAAAATAAAGACAACAGCAGCAACAATATGTGCTCGGTAAGGCTTCCATTGGTAACTCATTTTAAAGCCTTTTTCACTTTTGCTGTCACAATTAGCATAAAACCAAGCAGTAAAAATGGTTTGTTTATGGTTGAGCTTGTTGAGTAAATGCTGTGTGTTTTTATTGCAAAACGCTCAAGAGATATGGAAGTTGCTCCAAAGTTGAAAAAGGGGCTTGATATGGAGGCCGGTAGGTCATTAATAACAGTGAGTGTCAATTATGTGTCTGACTGACCAATAGCTAGATGAGAAGATTGATACAAAGGTCATTCCAGAATTGGAGGATATCAGGGCTTTAATTAAAAAAAATAAATAAATAAATCTTCTCTTTTACAGTTGTCTGTTCCATATTCATCAATAATAGGTAATAAACTATCAAAGGCTTGATTAGCTCAGCTTACACATCAAAGGTACCATTTTTATTCCATGTTTTATTTGCTGTTTGCTCACCCTACTCTAATCACAGTAACAGGGTTGCTAATCCATGCTAATGTTAGCTTTTTCTCAGGACTAGACCAAGAGGACAAATTTACTGATGGAAAACAGCCAAGAAAAAAGACAAAAAGAATTTGTCTGATCCTGATAATATGAGGTAGAGTGAGACATTCAATCAAGGCTGACAATGAAAATATGAAAAATAGAAGAGAGGACATAGCTTTGTTCTACCTATTCTTTAGGAAAACGGTTTGATGATGTTAATTCCAGCGTATTGTGTGATTCACTGTTTTCTTCTTCAACAGGGTTGTTGTGGGACACACTATCCATGCATAATAATCGTTATTTAAAACATTGTTGATTTTTAAAAAAGTCCTCACATTTACAAGAGACATCAGTGAAAAAAATACCAAAAATAGGAGATTTAAAAAAAATTTTTAACTGTTTTATTTGAGATTCAATTTGGTCATCGGGGGAGTGGGACAAGAGAAAAACGGCATTTTAGGGGGAACTCCAGACTTATTTGGTATTCAAAAAAGTATTTTCAATCACCCTTTTCTCCTAGTTTATTTTTGGATTTGGTCTCAGGACAAGTAAATTTACACAGCAACTGCATGTTTTAGTATTTTGTACATGGATTATTTGAAATTTGATGGGTGGGACATAAAATGTCCTTCAATTCTGGAATGACCCACAACTTTCCTGTCAAAGTGGCTGATGAGGCTGGAGTCAGGAGATGGTTAGTTTAGTTTAAAAGGGATCCTTGGAAGAGAGTGAAGCTTGGCTGTGAACAAAAGGTAAAATATCTGTACAAAAATGAAAAAGAACAACAACAGTATGATTTTTTTCATCAGTCTTCTAAAGCAACTAAACTCATTTGCTAAAAATGGTTTTGAGTCATATGTGTTTCCAATCAAATTTTGGTCCATTCAGTGTCCCAGAGGTGATATTCCAAATTCTACAAGGACAACTGCAATTAGCATTTCTAGCAGCAAGGAACATGTTTGATTCTTTCTTGCAAATGCAGCATAATATAGCCTCAAGTATCTGCAATCAGCATATAAAAAGAAAAAAAAAAAAGAATGCCGTAAAATGCTTCTTGATGACTGGCCTGTTATTCAAAATCATGCGCATGTGCAATGTACTTCTAAATGTGTATCCTTTTAGAATTATCTCATACCTTGTAAACTCCCTGGTCTTGTTATCTTCTTGTTAAATAACATAACAATGGAAACAGTGACCGCCTGTGACAAATCTTCTGTCCGTATTTAGTCGACAGGATGATTCAAGAAGCTGGGAGATTGAGCTCAGATTTGTGAGGGACCCTTTTACATTACCGGGACCCGAGCTGTGCTGGCCTATATAAATATGTTTTAATGTAGAGCAGCCAAGCTGGAGAGCCCTGCAGTAAAAATGGCCTTGGCATATATGCTTGGGCTTAAATCACCATAATGGACCTGGATGTGACAGTCATAGACTAGAAAAATGAAACCATCCGCCCTCATAATCCCATAACCATTACAAGAATTGCAACAAAACTGAATAGATACACATTTTAGTTGAGTCCAACCTCCCACCCCCCACCCAAAAAAACAGTGCTTACATCATAGTGTTTTGTTAGAAACTGACAATCTGGGCCTCCTCAGATGTCTTGCCTGAGTAATTATCTGTCTTCAAAGTGATGTAGGAAAATTGTCTCATAGGTCATGTGCCTTTGACCTATAGAAACTGTTATTGGCCACAGGTTTTGAATTAGCTACACATGTGGGTAAAGATACAGTACCCATGGCGGAGCTCTTATCACAACTCACACTGTCAGCAAAAGTAGTCGTAGAGAAAACAGAGTGCAGTAATAGATCATTAGCTAGAAAAACACTGTTCAGATATTTCTGCCCTGTAGAGCTGTTTTTAATCTAGAATATAATAAACAAAGGAGAGCATTGCCATACTTTTATGATTGTTTTCCCTCCGAGTTACTCTTGTCTTTTTCTTTCTATATTATATGTTATTTTACACCATATTTCTTCTTTCTAAAAAGCATGCGGCCTCTTGAGTTGACTTAAACTGCACAGTTGCAGGATATGCAGCACTAAGTGGGCAGCAATAGTTTGAAGTGGTGCATTCATCTCACTTATCATATCAAAGCAACGGTCTGAGAGGCAAAAAAACCCTTTATCTTCTCTATGGCATGTAAATAAGAGTGAAAAAAGAACCAACTTCACGATGTTTCTTCCTGATTTTCTAACAACACACGATCTTAGTCAATGACCGTGTGACAATGACAGCTCTGCTCCTTTAGCTTACGAGCCAGACATGTTTGCTACTTCCTATTCATAAGAGGAATCTCTGAAAAAAGCCAGTAGCTAAACATACAGCGGTGTCCAGACATGCCTAAGATAGCTCCAAGCAGTTCTCCATTGTGAGCCCAGAAGTATGCACCTCCATGCAGCTTTACACTAACAAAGGAAAAGGAGAAGTGTGTACAACTTGTGCGTGTGCTGCACTAATGCCAAAGGATGGATCTGACCGCAGCCATTCACAACTTGCCTTCATTAACCGCAGACTTCTTCATTTAACACCAGCACTATTCACATTAGACAGAAGAAAAAAAAATCTAAAGAGGTGACTAGTAACCACGTCTGTGGCTGCGGTAGCTGCCACTTATGCTGCAGGATTAAACATGGCTGAGTAATAAACTTGTATCAACAGAGTGCACACAAATGAGTGTTTACGGCTATTAAAAGCAGCCTGAATCAAGTTATGGCTCATAGAAAAACTTAGAAAATAGATAATAATAGTGTAGGGAACTCAAGATGCCAGTGTGCACATTTCCCCGGATATGTCAAACATGAATTATATGTTGTAAAAGGAGAGGATTAAGTGTGCAGCTTTGAGGGAACTGCTTGGGTTTGCAGCCTTGAATTTTATGTATCACAAAGATTCACCCGGAGTGAGCTGCACTTCTCTGGGTTTACATGTCTTGTTAGTGTCCATGTCCATATTATTATCTGCCTCAAGCTCCCTGTTTTTCCCCAAATGGTAGCATTCCTGATGTCTAGACAAACAAATATGACAGAACTAAGCCCAGAGCTTGGAAAGCCTTAGATGATTATTTATACATGTCAAATTTTGGTCTATCTTTTACATGTAAATCATTTATGGAGAGTTCTAAGAAATGTAGTCCAACCGTGCCAAGATGTAGCCTGACTCCTGGTCCAAACCACTGCTAGTAAATATTATAGAAGCTGGCATTAAGTACTGCACTCATGCTGCAAAACCCACTCTTGTCATTTATTATATCATCAGCAGTGTTGGCAAAGATTTCCAGTCCCTTTACGGTGATGCACCACACTGAAGCAACGCACTAATAGCAGAAAATAAGAGGAGAAAAACAGTGACGTCTGAGCTCTGCATCGGATGCTCCTGATAAGGGTTTTGGCTCATGGTGACATGTGAGTGTATCGCTTGCTTCAGGGAATGACAAAATGAGATGAAGGAGCAAAACAAAACATAACAGAAAACAATTCAATTTGAGACAGAAATGCAAAAGCAGCATGGACACAAGAAATGATCGTTTTCTGCGAAACACACGAGCGAGTAGCAGGCCACTCGTAAATCTGAGCACAAGACGTACGTCTCTAATGCTCTCCGCAGACATGTTGTGGCTGCTTAGTGTGTGCAATGTCACAGGGCCAGATGTAGTAACCCCATAAATCATAATCTCACATTTCCAGGGAAGATGCAATGTGAAGTGAGGGCAGATTCTTCCCAAACAACCTGTTTAGAACGTAAAGTTTACTGGTGATTTGTTGCAAACCACCAAAGTGAACAAAGGACAAAAGATCTGAGGACTAACTTTATATTCAGGACAGTCAAAGAAAATGACACCAAAGCATGAGAGATTCCATTGTGAAACAATATAACAGAAATTAATGCTTTATCAGGAAAATTTGGATGTGAGTTATTGATTCTAATTTCTTGTAAAAAGTAGGAGTTTATTGTGGCAAATAGAACACAGTCAACACAATATGAATTTTTTTTTTTTTTTTTACATAAAAATCTGATCTCATACACAGCTAAACTGCAGTGGAGATTTAAACTTGAGCCAGAATCACCCTGCTATGAAAGACTTATGAGAAAAGGTACCGTTACTTAAGCATAGTTACTTTAAATACACATTATGGGAATCATTAGACCATCAGGTTTTCAGGTCAGACCTATCTTTTTAAATGATTTATAGACTGCTTAATGAGCTGATGGTTATGCCTGTTGCTGAAGATGCTCTGAAGTGCTCAGACTACTGTTGACAGACTGTAGCTAATGGTACTTTACTCAGTATCACGGAATCCATCAAGATAAACCTTTAGACTGCCATTGAATTGTGCCCCACCACAGGGTTTTAAAGTTGTTCAACAACTGGTGTAGCCCCATCCTGCTGACACTGCCAATCAGCTCCTTTTTTTCCCTACCACTGGTTTATATCATAATTCATCTCCTAAAGTACGTGATTCTGCTTTTTCATCTTTGAGCTCACACATGCACATCGGCCAAGCCACAGCTGACGCCAGAGAGCTACTGTAGGCAAAGAAAACACAGCGTACTATTACTTCCCCCCCGTGCCGTCTGCTTACGCTGCCCTACAGCCTGCCTGCCCCCAAAAGGCAGTCTGCTTTTGATTATGTGTGATCATCCTCAAGCTTGCTAGCTACATTTCAGACTCACGGGAGTCTCTCTCTCTCTCTCTTTTTCTCTCTCTCTTTTCTTTAAATCTGGAGCCAATTCAAAAGAAATCCCATTGTTGCTTCTCTAAGCCAGTGTTAATTGCAGTCATGGCAGCTACCAGCACTGCTCTGTTCTACTTGTTGCATGTTTGTTTTTTCTATTTGTCATTATGATTTCCATAGTGCTTGTAACCCACATGATAGACTTTAGCTTTGCATGTGCCTAAAGATTTGCATAAAACAAATGCTTACCACTTATTAGAATCTTTCTCTTTAGAAAGCCTCTGTAAATATCATACTGACACTTACTGTATAACAAGAACAGCACTCAGAGAGCGCAGTACTCCATCAAGGCTGCTCAGTCATTGTATCATTTCCAACAGCTGAAATCTTGAAAAGTTCGTGGCAGAGATCACGGCAACATAGAATGTGTTCATTTAATATAGATGTATACACAAACAAAATGACCTTGAGCTGAGCACAGGCGTGTGTTAAGCATGTAGACATTATGTACGGACACTGAATCACGGCAGGAAGTGATGGGACTCGGAAACACTCCCACAAATTCATCAATTGTTCCTGGTATCACTTCTGATGGATAAGTCCTGATAAGTCCGCAGCGGTCGATTTGTAGTAGGATCGCAATCATGTGATCATCAGTAGGCAACTGACATAGTGTTCACTTGTTGTCATGGTTACAGTGATGCCGTGCCGGCATACAGACATCTTTAATAAATCCATGGATCCAGACTATAAGCCGCATCACTGCTAAAATCTAACCACTTCGTCCTTATGTCATTTCTGATCTTCGCTGAAAATTTCATCAAAATCCATCAGTCCATTTTTGAGTAATATTGCTAACAGATAGACAAATGTATGCCAATCGTCACATAACTCTGTAATTCCAGTTTAAAACTTCATTAATCAGCATACACTTATAACACTGCCAACTGTTTAAGTGTTCCTATTAAGGTAATCACTCAAAAATTAGTGCCATTTACCATGTATGCTTAAATGTAGGCCTAAATGGAATGTAAATTTACCTTCTGCAACCTATTTTTTATTTTTGCTTCAATCTTGACCACACAATGTTACAACAAAATCATATAATTGGAACTATTACTTTGATAATAGGAGTGCAATTAAGGAAATAGGCTGACAATGAAGCTCAGTGTTTTCCTCCAGAAACTGCATCACCACAGATTCATAGGGGACCGTCTTCATACAAAGCAGTGGAAAGCAGAGATGAGTGTTTGTGCTGTCAGTGGTTCACGATGGTTATTTTTGGGCAAAACTGTGAAACCCCCTTTTCCCTCAAACACGAGGAAAATCGATTTCCAGCTGAAATTTGATAGCGTTTGACTTCTTAATCATGTGGATCGGGTGAATGTTTGAATAATGATCATATAATAGCATGATTGCTGTAATGTTCATGAGGAAGGCCATTATAGACATATCAGTGAATGCGGCTTACTGTTGTTGTGGCTGCAGGATACCTCCAACCCACCCCATCACCAACACCCTCTGAACCTCATCCGTCAGATAGCATGCAGGGTCAAATACAGAAAACATGAGAGAAACATGAGACTCGTGCCCTTGTGAGATACAAGAGTAGGCCTATAGCTTTGAATTGTACATTTAACAGGAAAAACAACAAACTAAGAGGATTTCTTTATAATGAGGAGTGATTCCACAGTGGGAAGTGAACTGGAAATACCATATAATCATATTATTTCAGTCAACAATCAAGAATAAAAAACACCTAAAGTTCCATAACAACGATTTAGCAGCAAGTAAAGGGATTTTATGCTATTTTATGACTATATTTGCATCATAAAAAATGCGATGCATGCATTATTTTTTAACTTTGGTAAATGGCTTCGTATTCTCTGCCATCGTCTCTCTCTCTCTCTCTTTTACGCACACACACGTACAACAGGCACGCACACACACACACGCGCGCACACCTCCCACCTCCTCCGATGGGATCCCGGGGTGAAAGACATCATCAGGCGGTCCAGGAGGCTGCAGGAGCCGGGTCGCGTCACTCCTGGATGGGCGGCGCGCTGACGGGAGGACGGAGGGTGTTTTCCAGCTTTAAAAGCACCGGAGCCGGCCCCTCCGACAACAAGCGCGCTGCGTCATCGACCTGGGGAGACTCTAAAAAACCTTCATTGTGCCGAAGTGAACCAAACTCACCTCAGCCACGGTTCTCTCTTCCCCCCTCTCTCCCCTCCTGTCAGCAGCCGTATTACCTGCATCGGTCTCCTGGTGCCATTTATTCCGTTTCGTGCGCACTGTCCAGCGCGTTGCGGTTCCAAAGTTGTTTTTGCTTTTCTTTTTTTTTGCGAAATTCTTTGCGAATTATGCTTTTGTTTGACGGTGTGTGAAGTGACGTGTTGTGATCGCAGTGTTTGGTGAAGGCGCTACTTTTACAGTCTCGCTGCCGGAGAAAGTTGCGCATCGCTTGTTGAATGCAGGATACCTTCTGCCTGAGCGTCGATTCCAAGTTCAGCTTTGGAGCAGCAGCCGGTAAGGAGCGGGGACTCCAGTTTCTCACCTCTCTCGTCGCCGATATGAAGTCTGCAGAAGAAGGTAACGCATATTGCCTCGTTTATTGAAAGTTGCCACCGGCGCTTATGTACGTGTCGCCTGCTTTGGCTGATTTTCAGATGTGTTGACACTGAGTGCTGATGGGGACCTTATGCACTGCTGTAAAGTCTCATGTGAGCTGATTTTACAATGAAAAAGCACTGTCAGTTGTTACATGCAACATATTCTGTATTTTTAAGGTGAATAATCATTTTAATCAAGTTAAAACCATTAATTGCTTGACTTTTGATGATTTTTTTTCTTTTTTACAATAATGTTTTGCTTATTTCAGCATAGTGAGGGTCATGCACCCATTTTCACATCCACACCATTAGGTGTCTCCAGCTGACTTTGCAGGTGCTTCTTATCACAGATGACAGGGTTACCTGCACTCCTCTGGTTAAGAAATTCAAGCCAATTTACGTGCTTAGAAAATTAAAAATCAGAGCCATGGTTGATTCTCTTCCATGCAGTAGGAGGTCAGATGTCAGAGATGAGAGAGAAGCAGCCTTCAGTAGCTGCTTCTGATTCTGAGCTTTCTGCAGACATCAGTATAGAGGATGATTCAACCTTGGTTTGCAGTTAAAAAAAAGAAAGTCTAAATTAGAAGTTCTTTGATTCAGCATTTATGGTAGCAAAATTTAAATTATCTGCAGTCACTGATAGTCTGTCTTGTCTTCATTCACAGTGCTGATGTCATTGGCTTTTTGTGGATTTCGGAAATTTCATTTTGTCTTTGAGGTTTTTTAGACGGATGGGTGCGGGTGGTATTATTATTCATTTCAGTCCCTCAGAACTAAGCCTGATAATTGGTACCAGACCTGTGTGTGTGTGTGTGTGTGTGTGTGTGTGTGTGTGTGTGTGTGTGTGTGTGTGTGTGTGTGTGTGTGTGTGTGTGTGTTTGTGAGTGAGAGTAGAGCTGTGATGTGTGCGTTCAGGGATGCCGGGGTAGCTCGCTCGCTTGACAAGGAGACGTGCTCAGCCACACACAGCCTCAGCAGTATACACTCAACACAAGTACACACATGCACACACAGGCCCTGCTGGTGTTTTGCCATAGCCCCATACTCAGCCATGTGCGATAAGTGGCCCCAGGGCTCTTAGTTCCAGAGGCTGCAGATGACTTCTGTGGGCGACCACCTATCTCCCTCTGAGGTCCCGTCAGTCTGAGCCCGGCCTAGACCACAATCCCTGTGGATAAACCCATCCATTCTTTAGTCACACTGGTTTGGTTTTGGGGAGAGAGTGTTTTGATCATGATAGCATAATTGAGAAAAATTGTTGGGGGGGTGAGGGGGGAACGAAAGAGCACGCTATAATCTGTGTGATAGTCTGTGTTTTCAAATTAACTCTGCATACACCACATTTTCAACACAATGCAAACAATTGCAGCGTTATTGCCTTGTGTTCTTAGAGTGAGTCATTTTTATTTTTCTTGCATTGATTTCATCCCCCAAAACTCCCATCTGGTGTAATTTTGTTAGTTCAGCAAATGTGACGTGTGCGTGACCCGGAAAAGTCAAGTTTCGAGATCAGCCAGCACACAAGAGTGAAAGCTCCACTGGGTTTGAGTGGGTGTTAGAAGTACGTTGCAGCGCAGTGCTCTGATCACACACACACTCAAAAGGGCAAAAAAAATTAACAGCTGCAACTCTAAGCAAGTCAGTCAGGCCTGAAGTAAGGAGGTGTGCCACAACGGGGTGGAGAGGCCAGGAGATTCTCATCTGTTTCAAACCAGAGGAGAAGAGCATCAGAGAGGACTGAACTGAAGACTCACTAGTTTATATATTGAAACAGTGCATACTGACTGGGGCAGAGATGAGTTTCCAGCATGAAGAGCAGGAGTTTGATTTCAGCAGTGTGTTTGAGCACCGCCAAGGTGTCCAGAATGAACATGAAAGAGGTGGGTGCTGAGGGGTTTCTGTCCTTTGTTCCTGCATCACAAGGAAAGTGACATGAGTGATTGTGTTCTCCTGTGAGAAATAATCCTTTAAAGGGTTTGATATTAATTATTCTAATTACTAAGCAGCATACACCGTGTTGTTGTTTTTTTTTAATTAAATGAATTTGCTAAGCTTCTGTTTTGGCAGTAATGCGTTTCAAAGATTAGTGTTTTAAAGTAGAAGTGGATTTCAGATTGACTTCTCTGTAATATGTGTGCATATTATCTACTTGTATATTCAACATGTGTGCTGCGCAACACATAATCACCTCTGAAAATAGACTCTCATAAGCTAATTTTACCTTGCCTGCTCACATATTATGTGGTGTGTGACAGATTTGTCATTTCATGTGATACGCAGCATTGTGGTTAACAAATATAGCACACTGCATCGAGGGGAATGCCCTTCGCTGGGTTTCACACTGAATCTTATTATTTCTGCAACCACTTTTACTCTCTTGGGCATTATCAATAAAAGGCAGTTGTGAGGTTTACAACTGTTGACACAGCCGCCGGCCGCTACCAGGCTAACTCAGGAGGCATACCTGCCAGGCTACATGTGCTTCTGCTGACTGAGTTTGTATGTCACTGCCTGTGATTTCCTTGTGTGCCTGCTCGTGCATGCCCCTTTGTTTGTGTGTGCGTGTACCTCGGTGCATCTGTGTGTAGCGCTGCAGCAAACTCTCTTTGACTTAATCACAAGCTCAGAGCGATGCGAGAGTGCTGTCAGTTTTCCACAGGGGAGGGCCTAATTCACTCAGTGAGTGATGCAATCAATCAAATAAAGCATCCATCAGCGCTGCTGGAGGAATTCCTGTAGAGTACATATGACAGCAGGGTGTGCCAAATAGAGCCTCAAATGAACTGATCAAACAAACAGAGTGGCGGTGCAACTTGCATCTACACAGAAACCGCATACAGTAACTGCTTTGAGATGATTGCTAAGCTTCTCCAGATGTTTATAAAGATGGGGGGTAGTCAGTCTCTGCATGAAGCTGTTTTAAGATCTGTGTTGGGTTATTGTTCTTAAATGTCAATTACCACCATGATCTACTAGTTCCGAGCATTTTCAAATGGAATGTAGTTACGTATTATCCTTCTAGATTTTAATAATATACTTCTCTTTTTCAGATGCATACAGCTACACACCAAATGTCAGCCTGTCCCTTCCTCTGGGTATGGGCAACCCCTGTCTGGCCACTCAGTACCACACCCTACAGTCCAGCCCAGTCATCTCAGTTTCTTCCTGCCACCAGACAGGCTACAGTCTCCAAAATGACAACCATGCAGCAGCAGGCTACTACCTGCCCCATGGCTTGAGACCCAACGGGGCTCCGGCTCTGGAAAGCCCTCGCATTGAGATCACTGCCTACAGCCAGTACCCTGAGGATGAGGTAGAAGAGAGCAGCAGTGAGGACCACATCATCAAACGAGGTGTAAACTCCATCGTTACACTGACGCTGCCCAGTGCAGACGGCTACCGTGATCCCAGCTGCCTCAGCCCTGCGAGCAGCATTTCCTCACGCAGCTGTAACTCCGAGGCGTCATCCTACGAGTCCGGTTTCTACAACTACGACAACTCCCCACAGAACTCCCCCTGGCAGTCTCCCTGCGTTTCTCCTCGAGGGTCGTCCTCGCTTCTGTCGTGTCCGCATGCCGGCGGCCCTGCAGGCTCCCCTCACCACTCACCCTCCACCTCCCCACAGATAGGAGCTGTGGCCGAGGAAGGCTGGCCAGCGCAACTTCGCGGCTCCAGGCCAAACTCCCCTTCCTGCAGCGGAGGCGGCGGAGTCAACAGCGGAGGCATCGGAAAGAGAAAGTACAGCTTCAACGGCACCTCCTACCGTCAGACGTCCTGCTCACCCAACCAGTCGCCCACCCCCTCGCCTCATGGCTCCCCTAGAGTCAGTGTCACGGATGAGAACTGGCTCGCCAACACCAACCAGTACACCAACTCTGCCATTGTGGCCGCCATCAACGCTCTAACCACAGACGGAGTGGTGGACATGGGGGAGGGAATCCCAATCAAGACGCGGAAGACCATGCTGGACCACTCTTCCTCCATGAGTCTTAAGGTGGAACCTGGTGGCGAGGAGCTGGGTCCTGATGGGGACCTCTGCGCCGACGACTACCCCTCCCGCCTGGCCCTCAAGAAGGAGAACTACTGTGGAGGGTTCCTGGATGTGCCCCAGCATCCGTACTCCTGGTCTAAACCCAAACCGTACCTCAGGTAGGTTGAGATCCCAAAATGCAAAGTCAAAAACTGAACTTAGTGATCGTGAATCAAAGTTTTGACAGTATGAAACACTGAGCCACCTTAAGAAGACAATGATACTTCTTTAGAGAGAAGTTTTAGTCTTTAACATTTAGTCTAAGGACCCTATTTACAGACATTACACTTCATCAAATAGTATCACTACATTACCCTGTTGTTGTCTTTTTGTTTCCACGTTTAGTGTTGATATTTATTGTGAGCACAAGATTGTTTTAGTTTTTAATCTTCAAAGGCCATATCAAAAGGCAGAAATCCAAAGTTACATGCAATTCACTTCCAAAAGAGCTCTCTTTGAAGATCAAAACTATTTCATAAATCATATTTCACAGAGAGGAGTTGCACAGCATGTGTGTGCCCCCGTTGCTATAACAACCCACACACAAATATGAAAAATGCACACACACATGCACACAAGCCCTCAACAATATCATTGATTTTTTGTCCTTTGAGCAAGGTGAGCTTTTTTGATTTCTTTTGTTTCTCTCGTGGCATTTTTTCTCTCCCCCTGAGCCAATAACACACTTTCCTGTAGGAAATCAAGTGTTTGATTAAGATAGTGAGCAGCAGGAAGTAATGGTGACAGGCCTGGCTGAAGGGGAAGCAGTCTGTGAGTTAATCAGCCGGCTCGCTGCGCTGGTCTGTCGCGCCATCAGCCCATCTTTTTCTGTGGAGCTAACGTGATGTCATGCACTGACGGGGCAGATAAAGCCCTGCGGGGGGAAATCAGTTCGTTTTGGGTCAACAAACAGCCCGCAAGTTCCACAAAGATGCCAGAGATTGGTTTCAGTCGAGCCACCCTTCAGGTCACGGGTTTGCGTTTACCAGGCATCCGGCACAGAGAAATATTGTCTTGCACATGTTTGTTTTGGTTTAGATATCTCCACGGTGTTCACATGGGAAGCTCTGACTCTCCATCTCGAGAACAATGATGTTGAGGGAGGCCAGCTGCAGCTCTGAGAAAGAGATATCACGCTTCAAGGCAGGGTGTTCTGCTGACCTTAATCCATTGTATAACTCCACTGTCTTCAACACCAGTGTGGCTTTGTTTTTTTAATTTTGCAGTTATCAACTTGAAATGGGTAGTAATTGCATCAAAGGCAGCCTGATTGCCAGTTAGTCTGAGATTTGTTTTTGTGCCATAGAAACGTCTTCCCTCCCACTGTCACTTTCTTAACTCTCTGTGTCTGTTTCCACCTGTCACAAGATAATGCAAAACACACCGCTCTAACCAGGGCACATTCGTCTCTCATTTATTTTTCATAAAAAAGGGCCACTAATTATTACCCGACTCAAGGAATTACACAGGGAATGACTTCAATTGATTAGATTATAGACCATGATGAAATGGAGCAGGATCAAGCCAGTTGGATTACACTAAAGTGTCCCAATTTAAAGCTAATTTAAAGCAAGTTTACAACGCTTTGAGTCAGACTTCCATGACAGTGATGGAACCCTGAGTGACTGGAAAAAATACAACCTTGCAGTTCCTGCTTAGGCAAATCAAATCAAAGCAGAGAAAAGCAGAAAATACATGAAACAACAGTCATTGTCCATGTGTTTTCATGCTTCTATCCCAAGTAAAGTGCGATTGTAAAACAGAGCACTCACTGTTCTTCCGGAAAAAATAACCAGACACTAGGTGTTTAGCGTAGAAAGTTATAATCTTTTGACTGGATAAATATTGATTTACTACCCTGCTGAAAAGCTGAAAATTGAACATTATGTTACTTTCACCTTAAAGCATTCAATTTGTCATGTTATTGCAGTCCATCTCTGCCAGCACTGGACTGGCAGCTTCCGTCCTGCTCCGGTCCGTACAACCTGCAGATTGAGGTGCAGCCGAAGTCCCACCACAGGGCCCATTATGAGACCGAAGGCAGCCGAGGAGCCGTGAAGGCGCTGTCTGGAGGACACCCTGTCGTACAGGTATGCCAGCACCACTAAATGTCTTTGAATCAGATCTTTAAGACTCACTGCGTATATTTTTATTCCCCGAAGACAAGCTTAGCTTTGTGTGTTTCAACTGTGTAATAACTAGCTGTCATTACAGCATAAGTGTTAACCATAGTGTGCTGATTACCAGTAGTTTTTCTGTCCAACAACAAGCTTTTGACATGGACTTTTGGCAGTTGCTGATTTTATGACAGCATGTAGTCAGAAAGCAAAGTCAGAGCAGCCCTGACATTTCTTTCATTAGTCTTCACTTTGATGTTCTCTTGGTATTTTTTTCTTTTTTCCCATCAAAGAAGTCAGATCAGATTTGCATGGTCTGAATTAGTTTAAACCTGAACTATATTATTGCTGTTTGAAACATGCACAAATTATCTGCTGATTCTGGAGAAATAATAGTGCCTCATGTGGATGAATCAAAATATCAAATTGCCAGATGCCATCTCTACATATTATTATTTTGCACCATAAAATCAGAAACCACTATAAAAAGTAACTACACTGCACAAGTCACTAATCTTAAACTTTCAAGACATTCATTGTGCCGTTGCATTATCATTGCAAACTTGTTCACTGTCTTTTAAAAGGCCTTTCTTGTAACTTCTGTTAGCAGTAGCACAATATTTACACACTGTGCTTCAGTATGAGCCTGTATGCTGTGTTATTAATGTTCCCTGAAGCTGAGAGTCAATCTACTGCTGTAAAAGGTCGTTCTGACCAGCAGCAGTGCACACTGACTCAATTAGTATAGAGGAGGACCATCGCCTCTCACTATTGTACTTGGCAAACACTTAAAGAGCACACGTCAGTCTCACTTGCAGCACAGCACAGAGCTCCTTTCTCTGCTACGCTGTCATCACAGTATGCTGACAACTCAGTTTACACAAGGCGGGGATTTGATGGTGTATGCATGTCCTGAAAAGAGGGTAGAGCTACACTAAATGCAGTTTATTTGAGCTAAAACTGCATCAGTCCCACTAATTGTTGGAGTATTCATTTGTAAAAACTATGCTCAAGAATCAATCTGATAGATTTTACATTCAGATTTTGTATTTTTCTTGCAGCCAAAGGAAGCACTGCACACTGAGAAAACATGTTTTTTAGATCAGGACAGTTTAAGGTTGGTGGTCCATCCTTGTCACACACTTAGCATCAGATGTTGTCCGCACTGCCGCTCTTTTGTAAATAGATGCTGTCAGCACATCCTGGTCTGCTCGCTGTCAAATGTACTTGACAGCTGTTGCCCAACGTGGTGTTATAAACAGGCCTGTCACCCTCCAGGTTTTCTCTGTAAATACAGGTAATCACTCCCCTTCATTACAAACCTGTGTAGATCAACATGCGGATGAATCAACATCGTACCCTCACACCTCCCCACGCTGCAGTAGGAGGCTGACCAGACTCAGCTTGCCATGCACAGCTGTGGCAGGTGAGACTGGTTGTGATTTAGTTGACGCCACTTTCTGACTCATTCTCCAGGGGCCAGAGTAAGAAGTCATAAGTAAGTGCCTTGTATGTGTTTGCACACACAATGCTCTCCAGATCTGGATTCATGATTTGATTATTTCATGCGTCACAGGCACCAATTTAATGACAACTTTGCAAGGATATTTCCAAGTCTTACCGCATGTGCCAATCATTTATTAGTAAGCAGTAGCCACGGAGAAAATATGATGACAGCTGCTTTACTGTCACACCTGCCCGCGTATTCACATACCTCACATTTTACTGTTACTTCTTGGTGAGGAGTGATTTATGCCTCTGATATTGCATGTGCAGTCAATCGGGATATCTTGAGGGTTTCATAACAGTGGAAACCACTGCGAGCATGGCAGTTGGCAGAAAGATAAATCTATCAGGATTAGGAAATCATGTGTACACAGTAGGGTAGGGTAAAATGTAAAAGAAGAACCTGTAGTGTATCTGCAGGGAGTTTTTGCAGAGTTTGAAGTACAAAACCTCCTATAAAACTCACTTCTCCTCTCGTCATCGCTGTCTTTGTCTTTGTTATGGTGTTGTGTGAAATGGTGTTGTCGTAATCTTGGAGGATAGAACCTGCTGTAGTCCCCAGTGCCCTGCGGTAATGAGTGGCAGGCGCTGGATGGGTGAGGCGCAGTCAAGGAGAATGAGTCAATAATGACACGGGGGCACTGATGTAGGAAGCAGCTGAGGAAGTGTGTGTGTGTGTGTGTGTGTTTGTGCTGCTTAAGACTGGAGTGTGTAGAGGGAAAGAGAGAGGGAGAAGGGGCAGAGGGAGTCACCAGGCAGCTGGGGCTTCGCTTGGCTGCCCCTAGAGATGCTCTGTATCCTGCTGATTAGGACCTGAGTAGCCCTGAGGTTGGCTGAGCATGGAGGGGGTGTCGAGGTGGGAGAGCATCCGAGTCAGAATCCCAGCACCCATCAGATGGCACCTCCTCTTTCCATGCACCGGTGCCTCCCTCCCTCCCTGGGGGACCCGAGGATGTCGCTCCCTGTGAAGCGTTCATCCTTCAACCATCTCCCAAACCTGCAGCAACAGGGCTCTCTCCATTAAAGCCCATTCATCCACAGCTCTATTGTTTTTTTTGGCTTATGGATGATCAGGCACACGTGCGATGAGTGATGGTGACATGTGTGTTGGAAAGCAAGACTGGGTGAAAAAAACAGTGAGATGAAAAACATGAAGGGATACACTGTTTCTGCAGCCTACATTGCACCCTAGGGAGACGGCAAGTGACAGATAGTTCAACTTACATCCTCAAGTGGTCATTTACTGTTGTTGTCTTGTTATTTCTGAACTAACAGAAGGGGTTTTTTTCTGACACCTGTAAGATATGACTTCATTCTGAGCTCCAGCAGATCAACTATTCAACAGCATGGATAGATTATGGGATAGGTGGGTGCATTGGGAATGAAGGGTCTTTCCTCAAGCCACACACCAATGAAACCTCTAGATTATGGGTTACCTCGAGTCATTACCCTTCTGCTGCTTACAGCAGCTCTTGGTGTCCTTTTCCAAATCTCGGTCATTTATTCTGGATTCGCACTCCATCCTTTCCTTCCCCTCCTCTGCATCTGCAGCCTTTTAACCCCCTCTCTCCCCATCGGTCCACTCCGTGACCCCCACGGCTGCTTTTCCACTTTATTTACAGCAGCAGACCACAACGCCATTAAGGGGATCTAGGGTACTCTATCGGCTCCTCGCACACTGTTCCAGACGCTCCCTTCTCTCACCACAGCTATGTCAAACGCCGAGTGATTTTTTTGAAGCTGCACTCAGGAAAAACCAACAACCTGGTCTACCTTCGCTCAGATGACCACTACGACGTTGATTGATGCTTTTTTCCATAGGAGAACATTGGGGGGGAAAAGTGGATTTGTGGCGAATTATTTTCATTGAGACGATAATAACAGAGGGCGCGACCTGATCTAAAATTTGGATTCAGTTGAAGATGTAAAAACATACAGGTTCAACCTCAGTCAGGAAGCACACAGACATCCACCAGGCTCTTGGTAACAGCAGACAACAACACCTGTGGAGTATTAAATCTATTGTGCAGCATGCAGTGCAGTCCTGCTTATGGCTACTTCATATAGCATAATCACTGGCCTATAGGGCTTTCCCTCCTCTGATCATACACTCTCTCATTAAGTCTAAAGCAGCAACAGACATGGTGTAATTTCAGCAGGATGTGGCCATCATCCCTATTAACGTGTGCGTGACTTAATACCCATCTCCCTTCCTCTACAACTGTATGTAATGCTCATCAGATTTGCAGTATATTTCCGCCACGATGACATGAAAGACCTTGGCGAACATGTGCGCAGTTTCTTGCATGTGCGGTTTCACCTTGGGATCCGGTACTTGCTGGCTGCGTAATGTCTCCACGAAAACCCCCTGATCTACAGCATCCTATACTGTAGCTGCTAATTGCTCATTAAATCTACTGCTGCCTCTTGTTTGATATTCAAAAGGCTTGGTGTACCCTGTAGTGCTGTAAGAGCTTAGTCAGGGTTATTATTTGTTGCCCAAAGGGGTATTTATGCCACTCTCAAATTGTGGTTCTCCATCTGCAGGGCTTCCCTTACACTGGTATTGGGCTACCACTAATTACCAGTTAATAACAAGTGGAAAAAGTTGAGAGAAATGTGCATCGTTTTCACTGGTTTGAGGTGATAACCAGATAGCCCACAGATTTATAAGGCAAGACACTGGTGGGTAGTTTTGCTATTGGGGCAGCACAGCAGTCATCCGTACATCATCTAAGTCTCTGTAGGTTTGGATGATATTTCTTATGGCAGGCCGTCTGGTAACAAAGCCATTCTTTTATATGGAATTTGGCCCCTCGCTGGTCTAGACATAGGCTTGTGCTTGAAACTGTGCCCTAAATGACATAACACTGAAGCAGTCAGTTCAACAAAAACTTTGAGGGATATAGCTGTTTGGTTGCTTATAAAAGGAGCAGCGTTTGGAGTCATGGAAACGCAGCACATTAAAAGATTGCATATGTTGCCTTATGCATTCAATATGAGGCACTGGAGACATTAGCAGGGCAGGAGGGTGATGGAGTAAAGTCTGGAAGGAGAGACAACTTGGATGAGTGTACATTTAATTGGGTACAGCAAAGGCTGGCTGTGTGAGTGTGTCAGCACTTGACAGAGAGGGGAGCGTGATAATGGGAAAAAGCCTGAATCTGCTGTTGTATTTCTCCTCCCCTGCCTCAGTCTCCCCCTCTCCACTGCTGCTGCACCCAGTCATCTTCTCCTTCTTCTCTCCCCAATCCTCTGCGCCACGTGGACTTCTACGAGTCATGACATTTCTCCAGGCAGTGATGAAATCGCTGCAGAGCGATAGAAGGCAGCCCACTGCAGGCCTGTGGAGTGTATTCACACTTAATTTCTAGCCAGGCCAGACACATCTAATTTACCATCGAGTCATTATTAAACTTTACATGTTAAAGTCCTTTCTTTGAACAATTGAGGCCAGGTGCAGGCAGCATTGAGAATGTCACTATTGCTGAAGAAAATTAAAGATAAAATGTGCTATGAAAATATTTCTATTTAGCTTATGAAATATTGCCCTCTGTAATTATTTAATCATGACCAATTTTCATTGAGTGAAGCAAATAAGAAAATGAAAAAAACAACATATGGAACTGTATCCCAAGGGCTGAAACTTAGTGGTGATGGATGTGAAATGGTCCAAAGGCAAATGGGAGATGAATGGTGGAAAGCAGGACAGCGTACACCCTCCTCTCCCTTTTTAGCTCACCCTCCATATCATCACAACTGACCCAGACAATACAGCTGCAAACAATTACACAATTAATGCGTCAGCTGCCATATCCGCAATGTTTTGCTTGAGGCTCAGCTATCAGAAATGGTTCGTGCTACAGTGGCTTGCGGTGTGAGGTGTAAATGGATCTAGCTGACACAGTGGCAAAGCTGGCACAGAGAAACAGCTGCAAATCAAGCCTCGATTTAAACTCGGTTTAGATTAGCTCAAAGTAAATATACAGTACGTGTGCCAGATAGCAAGAGAAACTCATCTGGTCAAAATTATCGACTCTCTGATCCAATCTCGCAGGCAGCATCGAGACAAATACAGAGCTGAGGTCACAGGTGTGTGTCATCAGCCCCCACTTAGAGTTTACTACACAATCTCAGCTCCCTCAATGTTATTCGCCCATTGAGAATAAAATGAAGAAGTAAGTTTTGCGCTCTTCTTGTGGTGTGTAGTTGAGTGAGCATCACAGAAGTTTAGCAGAAGCGAAGGAGGGACCGTAGGGAGAGGGTCAGGGGAGCACATATGGTAAAGGAATTGAGGGAGGTCGCCTAGGGGGGACCAGACTGCCTTCTTTAGCTGCTGGGAAGACCAGCATCACCAAGAGGACTACCTGACCTCATTAATCACTTCCTCTACCTCCATGGGGTCGCTACGGTTACGAGTGAGGACGCCGCCGTCATCGTATGCTACCGAGTGAACTAGATAAAGGCCCCCCCGCACCCTCTGCCTGCTCTGCTCTCCCCCCACATCCTCCCCCTCTCGTGGGCCTCCATGCAGCCACGTGGCGGCTGAGGTAATGGTTGGAGGTCAGAGAGAAACCCAAAGAAGCCTGCCGAGGCAAAAAAGTGACAGACGACACGGCTTTGTAGCGCGGCAGCCTGTATTTTATTAAATCATAAGGAAACGTCATGCGATTTAACGCTCTGGTGTTTCAGATTTGTACCTCATGCTCCGCCATAGCCCTCCCGCGAGTCAATGCGCCAGTAACTGGTAGCATGTGCGGCTACGGATAATTACTTCTGGTGACACCATAAGTAAAATATAACAAGGGGAGCAGGGTCTGCTGGTGAGATCACTGTGTAGATGAAGTGGTCCCTCAGGATGCCAAGACTTCAAGAAGCTCCTGACCTCGGCCTAACTCACTGATGACTAGCATGTGTGACTAGCTCACAGGTCAAGACAGCTGCTAGAGACACTATGGGGAGCTGAGGAGAACAATATGATAGCTGGAACTGGAGATGAATGACAGCCTTAGCTTTACCACTCCCTATACACTCCCTTGATATCTGAATCAAAGAGCAAAACCAGATAACCACTTGTGCTTAGATTATTGAGACATATGGATATATACTCTACTCCAACGTCTGGTCATATCCTATTTTTATTCAACATAATTAATTCTGAATATTGTATAACTGGAGAGAAAAAAAACACATCCACTGCCTTGTCCCAAATCCAGACAATCTGTCGTCCACGACAGACCAAAGGCATTTAATCTTTGTGTTTATTACCAGACCAGACGCCTTTTAATACAGTATCCAGACCAATTTGTTTTCAAACCAAAGGCATTAGGTGTCCGTGACTTTGGAGCACTAATTTCCACAGACCTCCATTGACATAGCTCCACAGTCTTCCACCAACCTTGCTCTTCCTCACACCCCATCATTGCTTGCCCTCTCAAAGGTAATTATAAACCCATTAATCAGATTATGTCATAGGTTACATGTGGTCTGCATTTTCTTAGATGACTCAGTGAGTTAGATAAACAACAGGGGTCTTTTATTCCATTTGACGTGACCACTGTTTTCACTCGGACGGCGCTCAAAGAAAATTGGTCTGAAGCAGTGTGCTGTGGTAATTGACCAATTTGTGGGGTTTTTCAGATGGCCATGACTTGGTCAGCCGTGGCTTTGAGTTACTGATCCCTCACAGTAAATGTCACATGTGGTCAAGTAGCCACCTGGGTGGATCTGCAGAGGTCCGCTTGATGAGAAGTTGGTCTTCTCGATTTTCTGTGCACCAGATGGTTTCTGCAGCTTCCTGACAGTTTCTAGGTTTGGAGAGATTTCTAAGCCCACACGAACATCCGCTGTTATGACCATATGACCGCTCTGCACTGCAAAATGAATGAATATCCTGGGAGGTCTCTGGTGTTAAGACTCTTTTCCACCAGAAATGACTTGGTTGGCAAATTATTCTGGTCAGAAATCACTCACAAAGTATCAGTTGTCTTTCAACACATTTCGGATTTTGAAGCCCTGCCTCAATGTTCATATTTTTCAACCATTACACACTTGGTTAAATCATCAATTTATGCTACGTTAGACAGTGTCAGAAAATGATCTAGGATACGCTAAATGCAAATTGGCAGTCGAAGTTCGTATTTGAAGTGCAGTTGACCCCAAAGTCAACAGGATTGTTCAAGCTATGCATGGAGTTTTTCTTCACTTTTTTTTTTGAAAGATTTGATCTTTTTATTAGTTGAGCAGTGGCAGCTAATGGAGGCCTGCTAGAGGAAGTGGCAGTTGTTTGAAGTGGTGGTTCTGATACAGGAGTCTCTTTCATCACAGTGGGACGCAGTCTCTGAGCTTTAATGGAAATCATAATGCATGTTCATAACTGGCCAAAGGCAAAAAGGGGCTGGATCATGTCTGCATGCAGCGCTTCATGAAGTATTTTGGTGTTGTTGCTGATCAGATTTAGGTGTTCAGCTTTAACTACTGTACCTGCAGAGAAACCTTTACATCACTCTAAATGAATGGTGAGATTCAATATAGAAAGACTGGAAAAATGTTAAACAAATGTGCATGTCATGATTTTGTTTCCAGTGCTATGTATGTATTAATGTGTGTATGACATAAGTATGAATTGCCAGTGTCTCTATTTTGATTTTACTCTGTATTTATAGTGGAACAGTTGTATTGTCACAACCATTACTTCTTCAAAGCTTATGATGAGAACATCACACCAAGAAACAGACTAGAGATGTTTGACCTGGATTCTTACTTTGTCTCTGTAAGGGTCTCTTTCCAGTGACTCACTGTCAACTGCTTGCCTCTCTGTCGGCACCTTTTTAATAGCAACAGTGAGGTTTTAAAGAAGAGTGAAGTGATGAGAAGCCATCTTCTCCACCAGGCTGGTCCATACCACAGGCACAAACATTATTCTTCAGCCTCTCCTAAAGGAATGTAGAAATAACTTGGGAAAAAGAGAACTTCACAGACCACTGAAAAAGGGTCTCCAAACCAAACAAAAAGCACACAATAAAAAGAGCCTTATTTTCACAGCCCCTCTATCATGTCAGAGCTATCATTAAAAACCCCTTTAACTATCAGTAGCTGATGTGCATTCAGTTTCAATGTTCTAAATGAGGGGTTGCCAGAGATGGGGGTCTTAAAACCTGATGTTGCCTCTTACCTGGGTCCCTTTGTTCTCCCGCCAGCTTTACGGTTACATGGAAAGCGAGCCGCTCACCCTGCAGCTGTTCATAGGGACTGCAGACGACCGCCTCCTGCGACCGCATGCCTTCTACCAGGTCCACCGCATCACTGGCAAAACCGTCTCCACCGCCAGCCATGAAGTCATGCAATCCAACACCAAAATTCTGGAGATCCCTCTGCTGCCTGAAAACAACATGAGAGCCATGTGAGTGCTCTTAGACCTCCGCAAGTTCACTATCCATCTTTCCACCTTTCTCTTTCCACATTTTTCTCCCTTAATCGTTACTTTCAAGCACACACACACCGTTGTTTCTTTCCACATTCATCTGTGCTTTAGCTTGACAAACAGAATGGCTGATGATCGGTACTGTACAGCACACACTTTTAAAAAGGCCTTCAAAACTGAGGTCTGTAGTTTCGCCCCGAGGGATTCACAGTTTCTAAGGAAGTAAAGTAAGTACTCTGTGTTGACACACTGAGACCATGGGTGACTTAATTCTGACCAATGCTGCACAGATTTTAAAAGTTAAATACTCGTACTTGTAGAATGTGGATTTTTCTCAGAGCCATGAAATGTTGAAAATCCCACAATGTAGCAGTAAGATGCGGTCCCATTACATTAGGCTTGGCTAATATGTGCCAGTAAGATGAATGTATTAGAAGATCCGTACTGAACTAACAGGTCTTGTGAAAAGAATACTGCTTCCCAAAAGGATGACCCTGATTATGGGGCCAATTAATCACAGCCCTATATCCTGCAGTACCAGAAGCAAAGAAAAACAGCAGAACTGCAGTCGAACAACAATGTCAGGTGGTGACCACACAGAATTATATATTATTAAAAACATATCAATTACTATGTAAAATCTAAATAAACATATTTTTTATTGCATACATTTTGAGTTGCCACAGTTGGAAAAACAGTGGGTGTTAGCAGTAACATTAACACTGGCTTCGTTCTATTTAAATGTTCCAGTAATCCATGATTATAAGGCATGCAGTGTTTCAGGATCTTAAAACCAAAAGGGCAAAATTTATTTCAGTAACATTGAAGTAAAATGTCAAAATGTCCTCAGAAAGAGACAGAATATGACTGTGTGTGTGTGGTTATGATAAAATAAATAGAAATGTAGCATATTGTAGGACTACAAGCTGCAGAAAGTCTTCCATTTCACTCGTGTCAAAGTTAACAACAGCATTGTTGTCAAGCTCATTGATGTTTATCCAAAAGCTGTAGAAAAAAATCGACTGGATCTGAAAATAGCAACTAAAATGAAAGTATGTTACAACTTCTAACAGCCTGCAGGGGGCGACATCTCTGATTGCACAAGAAGTCTACTTGTATAGAAGTCTATGAGAAATGAAACCTACTTCTCCCTTGATTTATTACCGAAGTAAAAATGTTCCTACTAAGTTTATGGTCTTAATAACTAGTTTCGAGACTTTTTGAATATAGCACAAGGTTCATTTTGTAAATGATTGTCCCATTGAGGGTAAAACAGACAATAAAGCTGGATCTCAATACTGTATTTCCCTGCACAGTAGCTTTGAGTTGCTCATTACATCTGGTTTTAAAAGACTGAGCAAATACCATACTAGAAGCTTCAAAACAGTGCTTCACAAACCAGTGGGTGACACCACAGTCTCTGTTTCCATCTTTAAGGCCACGGACTATATGTTTACTTTATAACAAGCTAGATAACGAGCTAATTTCCCTTTTCTGCCAGTGGGGGTTATGGTCTTCTTATTAGAAGGATCAGAAACTAATAAACATATATTATTTGATTCTCTGGAAATGAAAGTGTGGTCAGAGTCATAGAGAGTAGTACTTTCCTAAATCTAATAGTAGTTTACCTTAAGAAACATTAGCATCAGTTTGCTCAGCTGAGGCATCAGGCTGTCCTCTCTGATCCTCCCTCCAGACCTGCAGTAATCCAAGGGGCTGTGCTCTGCATTGTATCCAGGCAGTAGCTCCTGTCTTGGGGCTCCACTCAGGCTAGGCAGCAGTGAATTTATTGGACTGGGGCCCAGAACTCTGTGTTATGGATAAAGCCACTGTATCTGAGCGTAGGTTACATAAGGCCATTACCTCTTACTGCACCTCATGTTCATCCTTCACTATTTCAATTTTAGAATCCTAATCTCTTTTATAAAAGGAATTGGTAGAACATCTCTTTTTTTCTAGGACATAATTTAATGTTTGTTTTAAAGCTTGGGGTTTATGAAGGTATTTATGGGACATAAGAGCTTCCTGACTGGACACTGGCCTTCTTTGGCTGAATGAATTTAACATTTGTACTGTCTTACAATATCGTCTCTAACCATACCACAGTATCCTTTATTTCGTGACATATTTAGGGACACCACTCACCCGTTTGACTTAATGTGTCCCTTAAGTTAGCATTTAAAAAAAAATAAAGATCACATTCAAAACGGAGTTTCTTTTCCTCTTTGTCGTCAGCACACGGGCTAAAGGCAGAGGAGTGAAACTTCCCTTTCTCTCCCCTGACAATCTAAACAGTCAAAAATGAAGAAAACCCTTTAACTGTCTGTTTCCACCGAACTGTTAAACAGTCGCCTTGATAACCTGCATCCATCTCTGTGCACTCGTGCCAGCAGTCGTTTGCTCGCTGTGTGGGATGCAGACAGTCGAGACTTGCAGTCAGATTTTGAGACAGATTTGATCTTGCTTTTGTTTCCTCTTCTAGGTAAATTTGTCTTAAACAAAAAAGGTCAGTTCATATAAAGTGTCTCTACAAAATCTAACTATGACACATAACTATAGCCTAATCAGCAGGATTACATTTAGAATAAGTTGTTGATTTTATCACTTGAGTTACAATGCAGGAGTTGTTTTTAATTCATATATTGCCTTATTATTGTTATTGCTGGTGGAGAATACTATCATTAATGTGTTATCTATATCTAACGTCCACTTTCTCAACATTTGTCTTTTCTATACCAGGTTATAATGTTCTGTAGACTATAGAAAGTGGCTTCTAACTCTTCCACTATCTCCATTATCTTATGTTTGTTTACAACTGTGTCCATGACAAAACCCTAGATCATGCAAGACTGATAAGCAATAGGTACTGGGAAATGACGGTACATGTTATTTCTTTTTTATTGAAATTGTGCTAACTAAAGTCAGGGAAAAGCAGACTGGTATAAAACCTGACATTTACCATGTTCCAGGAATGGGGCCCAAACAGCTACCATGTAAAATAACTGAAATGCCAAACCATATCCCATTTGCATTCCCTCACTTTTTTACCAGCCACACTAGTTTTATTTAAATTCACGAAAGGCCTCGCTTTCATATGAAGGCCTTTTTTCCACAAAGAAAAAGGGAAAGAAACTTTACCCCTATACCTCCCAAATTGTGAAATGAAATAAAGACGGACAGTTTAGTAAATGGTGTATTGCTACATGTGGTAATGATTAACGGTGGTTTAAGCCCAAAATGCTTGAAGGGAATGGTGTGAAAGGACAAGGCAGGCTTGACAGCAAAGTGACTCTGCGTACTGTGGACCTCGTGCGATACTCTAAGCCATGCCGTGCTCGGTCCAGAGGGTTTCTGTGGGGAACGGCTAATTCTTGGACCACTGTGACCATTGAAAACTGTGATGTAAAGTCATTAATGTCCAACTTTGTCTTTGATGACATGCTGGATTAATAATGACACGGTCATGCTCCAGTGAACCTCCAGAGCATGATCTGTAACACCAATGGGGACTTCACTGCCGGTCCTAATGCACAGTACCTCTGCTTCATGTCTCAGTTTAAACAGCCAAGAGTAAAGAAATCTAAAGAAATATGCTCCCAGTTCAACCCTAATCCATACTTTCTGTATAAAATATCATATAGAAAGTATCCTTTGCGATTCCTGGGTGTGTCATAGGAGAGAAAACACAAACTAATGCTTTCTTGAAGCTGCTGCTCCGTTATAATGAACAGGTCAACTTCACCTTTCTATTATCTTGGTTAAATGTCAGAATGTGGTAAATTTTGCCTGTTCCTCTTTTTCTAGAATTGATTGTGCAGGAATCCTGAAGCTGCGTAATTCTGACATTGAGCTTCGGAAAGGAGAAACGGACATCGGACGTAAAAACACTCGTGTGAGGTTGGTGTTTCGTGTGCACATCAACCAACCCAACGGCCGGACAGTGTCCCTGCAGACTGCTTCCAACCCCATTGAATGCTGTAAGTCTTGGACACAAACACACACACGCACACACACAGAAATAAATATGAATCTGGCATGCCTTTCCTCTTGGCTTTCCACTTAGGCAAAAGGTGGCATCTATTGTTGTAATCCAATAAACTGTGCTACTATTTTATTACCTGCTGGAGCAAATTCAGCGCCTCTGCACCCAGTAAGCTTTATATGATCAAAGGTATTTGCCAAGGCAATAGATGCATTATGCGTTATGCCAAACACACATGTTATCTATCTCAAATTCACATTTTACGAGTGAATGCACAAGGTATTGTGGTAAGCCTACCCCATTAGCACAGGTTCCACAAAGGTCATTTACCAGCTCCAGGTTTGGCACAGTTGAATGAGCGCATTGAAAGGAACCTCTGTTTCTTTGTCATTCATTTGTATAAAGAAGTGTGATGTTATTTGCACCCATGGAAGCCAATTAAAGTTGGTGAGACAGAACTGGCATTACAGTTTATGGTCCAAAATAACTGTAGTTTATTAGTGGATGTTAATCTGAGTTGGTTCATCTGTAATTGTTCATCATTACAGAAGATTAGTTGGTGAGAGTTGAAGTTGTTTAGTGCTATTAAATACATTTATTTAAAATGAATAGATTAAAATCACACAGTATTAATGAACCCATAGTGTTTGTCTCTGGTTCTTAATCTAGTCACCAAATTCCAGAGGTCAAAGGTAACTAGCTAACGTCATTTCACAGAAAGCAGAGGCAGGTGGTTGGTCATAGGCTGCTTGAGGGAAAATAATGAACAAGGACCCGACCATAAAAATATTGTTTTCATCAGTTGTGCTCCCTTTTCGATGTCATTTAAAGAGCAATTGTTGGCTGAAAACCTCTTAGCCAGGGGTCATGAAATCATCATCATAAAGTTGATAAGCCTGTTTCTCTAACCAAGAACTCATGTTGTACTGGCTGTGAGCTGGGCTTGTGTTTTTTAATAGATGGAGATCATTCAGTGAGTCTATGTGGCATTGAAATGTGTGTTTCTGTCCTTCAACAGCCCAGCGCTCAGCTCAGGAGCTTCCCTTGGTGGAGAAGCAGAGTGTGGACAGTTTCCCTGCCACCGGGGGCAAAATGATGCTTCTCAGTGGTCTCAACTTCCTCCCTGAGTCCAAGGTGGTGTTTGTGGAGAAGGCCCAGGGTAAGCTTCACTCCACGACCATGTTTTCTGCCTTTCAATTTCCCTCCCCAATATCTCTTTTGAATGTCTTTCTCCTTCTATTCCTCTGTCGCGTTTTCTCCGTCTCTCCTCCCGTCAAAATAGAGCAGGACTCGCCAGCGAGCCACATGTGGTGTGCATTAAGCCACTATATTTTTAACCAAAGCGTATTTACATTTGCTGAAGTTTCCATTGCCTGTTCAGTGGTGCTCGCCACAAGTTAAGGAATGAATCACAACCAGGGCATGTGCAACGTCTCTTTCTCTCACTTTCCCTCTCTCCCTCTCTGTCCCTCCCTCCCTGACTGCCCTGCTTTTGACAGTTAACCCGTTCATTGACTTACTTTTACTAAAACTCTCCTCGGTCCATTTTAGCAGACATTCATCCTGACTGTCTGACGTTTGCATGGTTAAAAGGCTATTTCTTTTTCTTTTTTCTTTTCTTTTCTTCTTTTTTTGTACAGATTTTTTAGCCATGTGTTTCCTACTTGCGTGGGTGGGAGCAACGTTTAGAAAAGTCCACTGGTCAACATTGCAGATTGAATGATGATTGTGATCATTTCCTTGATTGCAGCCAGTAAATCAAAACAAAGGTGGAGCACAGTGGTACCTCTGTTAAAACTTGACTTAACTGCTGCTGCTGATGAGCAACAAGTAAGGAAAAACAAGGGAGGAAGATCACAAATGATACTCATCACTGATGACAGTATCCGCTAATTTATCAGTAATTGATTTCAAAGTTCTCTGTGTTAGACTACACTACATACTTACCATCATTTTCCCTTTGAGACTAAGATCAAAAAAAGGTGTGTTACCTCTAAAAATTCACCAAAATAACAGCATTTGTTAGAGTAAAAAACTGTAAAAATAGAAAGAAATGTTGAGTTTTTTGATGTTTGACATGTGGTTCAAATTAAAAAATTAACCAAATCCAAGCTTAAAATCAGGATATTTCTTCGAAAACCCATTATTCTACATGTCACATTTTAAAAATTGCAAAAAAAATATGAAAACATTTTAAAATCAACCGTTTATACACCAGATCCTGTTAAAAACAATGAAATCCTGTGGTCCTTGGTGCAACAGAGAAGTTATGAGTATGAACTGGTGATGACCAAGACTCTTGTGACAAAGACTCGGTACTTTTCAGCTGAACTGTGTTGAACTGCAGGCTGTGTTTACAGAGAGCAGATAGGAGACAAATATAGAAAAGAAAGTAAAAATGTAGATGGTAAAATATTTATAGTAAGTGGATGTTTTCCAGTATCAGTAGTACCTGTGGGTTCTTGGAAAAGCTATGCATATTGATTGTAGGTTTTTTCAAATTTTCAAAAATACATAATGGAAGAAATGCAGCTTTCAATTTTTCTTTTTTGTGACATATGTCTGCACACCTGTGTCATATTGCACCCAACACATCTTTGAGTTCTCTCTTATTCTTGCCATGTTTGTGTTGTTTCCGTGGAGGTGCAGAACTTAATGTTGTAGTGAAAACTGATTCCACAGTGAGTAGAAATGTGACAGAAACAAAAACCACCCTGGAGTTAAACAGGATGGTAAAATCTAAAAAACAGACAAAACATATCTAATTACAGAATCTGACTTTCCTGGTCTTAGTTCAACCTGTGTGTGCTGATACTGTCGATCCATTGAACTGTGCACACAGTTTCAGTCAATATGACAAATATTCAAAAAATCCAAAAAAAAAAAAAAAAAATGCCTCCACAAAGACCTTTTACAATCAGACCTTCATAGTCTACAACAAAAATGGAAAACTGACTGACAGATACATTTAGTACATATTTCTGCAGAAATCAGAATACTAAATACTGATTAAATAATGCATCTTCCATTTATTTCAGACAATGTTAGCAACTTTAAACACATCAAACCTGGAGGAAAAGCATTCTAATTCTGAGTTCTTCAGGGTTGTGTTAAATGATTTAAATTGCTTTAGATCATCATAGTATGTGCAGTAGAAAACAAAATAGGGCATCTACGTGTTCAGAATTGTTATGCTTGAATGCATCATATGTCCTTTGAGGATCATCAGGTGATTCTTAATTTAAATTCAATAATAGGTTAGAAAACTCCTGCTAAATGTACTCGGAATCTTTTGAAAATGCTTGAATTGTTCCTCACAAAGTTCACTCAGTTTGTTCCTCTTTTCTCCACTGGTCATTTTTCTACCTCCCTTTGCCCTCTTTGATCAGTCTCCTCTTGAGCACCTCAGGGGTTAAGGAGGCAGCAACAATGGGGTGAGGGGAGGTGGATGAACTTGGTAATATGGGGTCTCCCTCCTCCTGGCTTTCTTTAGTCATGGAGGGGGATCCCCTGGAGAGGAAAGCCCTCAGATACACAACTCCTTTCCCCCTCCATCCCCCTGCTATTTCAGACCTGTGACCCCTTCTAGTTTCTATTTCCCTTCTTTCGCCCACTCGTCCTACCTCGGTGCTCCGTTTCCTCCTTTTTCTCTATTTTCACTCTTCGTTTTTCTTACCTCTATCCTCGATACCCGCTAAAGACATTAGCCCGTGTGGAGCGCTACACTAGCGGGATCCCCACACTCCTGCCTGCCATTGACATTTCAGTGGTTTGTTTTCCGTCTCTGTGGTGTCGAGAAGGAGAGGGAGAGAGAGATCGAAAGAAAGATTGTCTGCCTACTACTTAGTCTGCTTTTATGTAAACTTTAATGACCCACCACTTCCAGGGTCTCCTAAGTCAAAAAGCCCATTACAGACAGACCGACACTCTCTAAACACACATGCACACACAGGAACACACACATCACTCACTAATGGCAACTATGTATGAGCAAGTATGAGTGTGGAAAAGTACTTATGTCCGAAATATACTGTAAAATATTGTCTGTTGGCATTTTAATCAGAGAATCCTGCTGTTTCATGAAGGTTCTCAGACTTAACATTGCTCTGATTGTTGATTTAGAAGGACTGAACTGGGATGAGGAAAAAAGAAACCAATAAAATCCTAATTATATTACAGATTTATTCAATAACTTTATTTTCCTCTGGAAAAATTCATGACTAAATGCACTCATGAAATACCGAGCAATGCGCCGCAATAATTACTACTCACAGACATGTGCTTGCACACGCAGTAGGACACACATGTGCACGTACAGCCAAGCTCTTTGTAACGGCACAACACCAATCACTGCCTTCGCCACAGTGGTGACAGCCATTATGGTTACTGCCATCGAAGGTCAGGATGGCTGCTTACTTTCCAAAATTGACTCCAATAAACACCTTCCAGAAAATTCCGCAAATCCTGAGGAGCAACAGACGGTTTTTGAGAGTCCCAGTCCAACTTGTGTGAATAATTATATGCAGTTAAAATCATCCAAGTTGAGTCAGGGGGAAGATCACACACAGCACAAAAGCCTATTAGTGCAAATGAGACAGCTATAAATCATAGATACATGTGTTTCTCCAACTGTTTCCATTTGCTACTCATTTTTGCATGGTGTAGCTGCTTTTAGCACAAGCATATGCAGGTTTTTGCGTATGTCAAGTACTTGCTGGACTCCTAAATAATGGATGCCATTAATATTTGCAAGATTGTCCCAATAAAACCTCTTAGTTAAGGGAAGACAACGGAGAAAGCCAAAAACACTTATCCTTGGAACATAAATTTAGCTTTTTGTAATTTTAGGCACTGGCATTGTCTTAAAAGTAAGAAAATGATCACTTTGAACATCAAGCAACCTTTATTGAGAGATTTTTTAAAATGGCATGAGGGACATATTTTAAAGCTCAGAAAACCATAAAGCAACAAATGTCAAACATTTACAAATCTAAAAGCACATGGAATTTGTACAATGGACTGTGTCTGTTGTAAGGTCCACTATTTTGGTCTGCTTAATATTAGTGCAGTTTAGTTTAATTATACAATAGTTTGAGCTGAAATATAACGTAGCATTGGTGCAAATGAGGGACAGCCATAGAAGTTTGAGGACGCCGAGATATTTTGGTGCTATTGCCTTTTGGGAACGTTGATAAATGAGAGACCCACATGCCTTCTTTTAACCTGTTGTGATGTTAAATCATAGTTTCACTCTGTTTGTCTCCTTTAATCTCCCTCTCCTTCCCTTTATGTTGTTTTGATTGTCTTTCTGTTCCCCTCTGAGATGTCCTCAGTATCAAATGAGCTCGTCGCCGTTGCCACTGCGGGAAAACCTTAATACGCCTTGAAAAATAATTACTTCTACTTTTGAAATGCCACGTCCATCCCCACTGCTCCACTCCATCACCCACAGGATAAGTGATGCAAACGCTGCGTATCCACTGCATGTGCATGTGTGTGTTTGTTGTTGCGTACATGTGTACCCACTGCAGCCGCTAGCCTGCGGGCCTGTTTGCGTTGTTCAGTAGGAAGTGTTTTCAGTGAGTCATCCACAACGGATTCCCTGTAGAGGGGCCAAACGGAAAAGACGAGACCTTCAAGATTGTAGGCAGAGAAGAGGAAGTGGAGAAGCAGAAAAAAGGCAGCAGGGCTTCCTTAGAAACCCTGCTTGTGACCTCGTGCATAGAAGCGATCATACAACCTGACCTGGTGTTTACTCTCAGTTACTGAATAAATGACAAGTGTAGGTTTTATTTCTTCTTGTCCCGACCAAAGATGTGACGCTTTTAGGTAAACTTTCTTTCCATAATAGTTGTTCAGCTGATCCTTGACCACACAAGGAAGGAAGTGCAAGATAATCACACTGTAGATACATAATTATAGACTCAAGAAACCACATAAGTCCTCATTTTTTGACTCTTTTGCAATTTAAGCATTCTTTTTCACTGCATTTATTTTTGACAAATATATTTAATGGGTCATTTGTTGTGCCTTTTGCAGAGCCACAGTGTCGGCATTTTAGGAAAATTTGCACCTCCGTCCGCATTGTTTGGCGCTTGGTTCAATTTTGTCTGTTATTTTGATGATGTGTTTTGTGTCAGTGTTTTGGTTTGCCCAAACAGCTCTTTTGGCACAGGAGTAGGAAGGCATACCTGGCGCACCTATTGCAGTGTGTTCTGGCTTGCCCTGCTTTCCATGGATGGAATGAGTGCTAGAGGCAGGGAAAATAGAGAGAGACAGACAGACAAACAGAGGGAGAGAGAGAGTGGGAGAGCGAGCTAGGGAAAGCCTACACTCTGACTCAGAGGGGAGGTAAGGGAATTCCCTGGTGAGCTGGATAGTTTTTACATCTGGTTGGATTGGAGCGTTGCCTGGAGCTCAGCAGCACCACACAGCCTGGTCTGCAGCGGGGAGAAGTCTGGCCTTCTCCACCTCTGCTTCAGGCTGGAGAGAGAATTCTGAGCTGCAGTATAATCTGTAACATTAGGACAGCACAGTCCACTACAATACCCTCTGGCTGTTATTCTTCTCGCGTTAAAACTCCTCAGCAACAGGCTGAAATGTTTAGATTTTCATACCTTCATAGTTCAAGAAACCCAGACCTTGCAGACTGCGATCTGAACTCTGAGAGTTCATTCAGACACTGTTTATACTTCGCTGAACGCCTTCACCTTGGGCAAATCTAAACACCAGACAAACTGGTCGATGTATTGTACTTCTAGCGCTATGTCTAGACTGTCCTTTGGCTTTGGGCTAGGATAACCTTCATAATCTTGACTCATAGTTTTGGCAGGATAAGGTCAACCTCCACCCCTGCTTCAGGCTAGAGATTTGAGAAATTATGGTCTAATTAGGGTGGTATAGTGCACTATTTCAAAACCAATCATTATTTATAACTCCCGTAGGAGCTTAACCTCTCATCCTCCTTTGCCACCCAACATAAAATGAAAGCAGTGCACTTCTAAGGCCATACCTATTAGAAATGAATGGATCAATACCCAAGAAAAGCAAATAAAAACATATAGTAGTGGAGAGAGAGACGTCACTGCCCCCTTTGATGAGATTCATTCGGCTGACGTAGCCTTTACTGAGTACATTTTCCCTTTGTAGATCAGTAACGCTGCACAATTTCGGCTGCTATTTGTTTAAGAAAGCTTGCTGCTACTTGGGGCATCAAAGGAATCATTTGATCACAGCAGGGAGATTTCTAGATTGTCCTGTGGCCTCCACCCTTTCTTCAGGCTCGTCTGAACGTGTTATAGCCAGATAAGCCTTTCAAATCAGTGAGAAGCAATTGGTCTTTGTGGGGCAGGTCTGCAAGAATGCCCCCTCATTATGATCAGGATAGTGATATACCTTGAAGAAATGCGGCTCAATGCGCGGGTCTTTGTTTCTCACATCTATGCAAACTGTTACACAGACCCCTGCTCAAAAACCAAAGAAACCACCTATCTGCATCTCTCTTCACCATACAGTCAGTTTGAGGTTTTATCTGCACAGGTCTGAGACCCACTAGATTTGATGTCTTCCTTGTGAGCGCTTTGCACTCTACAATTATTACCCAAACATACGTCTGAATGGTCCTCAGTCATCACTCTGACTCTTTAGATCCTTCTCAGAATATATGCCACACAGCTGGACTCTTGATAAAAGGATGAAATTCCACTCTACTGACCGCTGTCCGCCTCAGCGTGCACCCGACCCTCAGGTCAAGTCAACTCACACTTTCCTTGTTATACACCAAGAATAACTCACTTCCTCACCGTAAACCCATCATAAATCTACTGTCAAGGCATAATTTATACGGAAGCCTCTCGATCCGAAGCAGACTTCCATTTCTCCAGTTTCACCAGTTCTCAGATTGGCAGCAGCCAGGTGCTTCAGAGGAGAAAGCAGCTGCTGGGATCAGTTGTCAGGGAATCCCTTTGGCCTTTTGACTTTTTCTTCTCATTGGACAACAAGGTGACTGCTGTAAAAAATGTGTGTAAAATTACTGCAGTGTTTTCATTCAACATAGCAGGAGAGTTATAAAATGGAAAATAAACTTGACATATGTAAACAGGAAAGAGAGAGAAATACTCCCCGAAATCATCTCTGGAAAAGAGACATAGCTGCAAAATATGTCTGGATTGTTTCACAAGACGACCTCCGCAATTAAGCATGTGAATCATATTTTCCATTCTCAAAAATCCTGAAGTGAACTCTCTTTGGTCAGTGGAAGCTGTTGTGCTCTACACAACACTTCACCTCTGGCTGTCAGAATTTTTTAAAAAGCCTCTTAATTTATTGTGAAATCTAATACATAACTAGTCAGCTGGCTGGAGCTCTGTATTTGGAAAGTGGTAGATATAAAACCCACAGAATATTATTGGCTTAAAAATGATACCTGCCGTGTGAAATGGTTGTTTAACATGATGAGACCAGGTGGAGCACATTTCCTTTACATCTTGAGTATTAACCAAATCCCTGTCAATAATAAAATAACAAATGAGGAGATTTGTTTGCATGAAATTCACTATAGCAGCAACACCGTTGCCAGGCTGTCACCAGGTACACAACATTATGTGTTGTCAAGAACTGAAGAAGAGATGACTCGCAGAGGCCTCACCCTGCATGCGGTCTAATTGTCTGATGAATAAGAGCGTTATCCTGGTTGTCTGGTTTTAGTCTTTGAGGATCTCATTTGCACTCATGAGTCATGCAGACTAATAGACAGATTATTGGTTCACCTTTGAGCACAAAGACTAAAAATAAGAGTGTGACTATTTGCCCGCGTGTTTGCTAATTTTGGCTAAATTGCAACAGGATTATACGAGGACTTCTCCAGACAGGGTTTCTTTATGCCACCTATTGTTTTGTGCTTCCCCCTCTTATAATTCAAGTTGAAGGCCAGAACAAAGGTAAAGGATACTGTGGTTGCGTGTGTGCATGTGTCTGCATCTGTATGTGTGCATTATGCGTGGGTGGAGGTTGCGTGAAGGAGGAGGTGTTGTCGGGAACAGAAGCATTTTGCAGATGTTGCAGGGAAGAAGGAGCAAATGGAAAGTCCTGTGGTTATCAGTCGAACAGCCTCTTCTGACTCGCAAAAATTTGCCACAGGTGGCTCCGTCCCAATTCAATAACGGCTTTAGGTTTTTGCTCATGGAGCAAAAGTTGAAAGGTTTTGGTGGAACAAAGTGATTTAAAGGTAGAAAAGGTGAGACAGCAGATCAGGGGGAAAGGTAGAAACAGAGGAATAAAAGTTTGACAAACATGTTTACCAGTGGAGGTTGGGGTTGACGTCGTAGTCTAAGGTTTCCCTCTTGGAGAGTCTCCCAGAGCGGAGGCGGGTGAGATTCCCTCTTGGTTCCCCTAGACGTAACATGAGGAACGCTCATCTCTGTCTGTCTCTGTCTCTCTCTCTTTCTCTGACCTTCTCTCTGTCTGTGCTCGCTCTAATTGCCCTTCCATACTCTTTACAACTTCACAGCATTGCATGTGCATCTCAATCACCTGCCACATGCACAGAGTCACTGCCCCGTGGTGGTTCTAGAGGCGTATCCCGGCTGCTATTCCCCAGCCATCCACTTCATCTCCATCACGGCGAGGCCCATTTCTCCATATGCAACTCTTATTTCCCCCAGTTCAAATAGAAAAGCCCTTATCTGATGTCTCTACCGTCTGTTTTTCTCTTTCTCTTTTTAATATGGCCATTTTGGAAAGATATACCTACTGATGTTCACTCTCTGAATAATAAAGCTGACCACCCGCCCCCACTTCCACATCTCACCGATAATATGTCAACCGTGACTGGAATCCTTTATTCTTTCACTCACCGCATGATGTGAAAAACATAATGCCTTGCAAAAAAAAAACAAAACAAGGGTTTTACAACTCCCAGAGCTGCCGGTTTTCCCTTTCTGGCTATTTGGAAAATGATTCTGATTATCTTATCTTGTAGCTCCCTGATTCTGAAGTGAATCGTAGCATTTCAGCTGCTGCCCATGCTGTTGCCTCACATGGTGTGCCACTGACACAAAGGCTGTTCTGTGTCACTTCTATTTCTGACAGCCTTAATGAGTCATCGGTTCTGAAAAAAAAAATGGCACTGTGGTGGGTGCTGATTGCCCTAGCAGAGTCCAGAGCGTCTGTTCTCAAAAAGGTGTGGCATGAAATCACAGAGAAAACGCAAAGAATGCGAGCTGAGCTTCTGCAGGCTCCCACCAGCTGCGGTAGCTCGCAGGCCTTTTATTGCATGGCAGCAAAGGGAAACCTCCTTACCACAACAAGATGGAGATGAAAAGAAAGAAATGAAGAAATAAAAGCTGCTACTTTCTTTGTAGCATTTCACAGAGCAGAGCTTTGGATAGAAAGAAGGGAGGATGGTAGAAGTAGGAGAGAAAACAGAAAAAGAAATCTAATCAAGGATTTAATGAGGGGACAGAAATAGGGCAAAACTCAATGGAGACAGACACTAAATGAGGTATTAGGCAGAGCCAAACTTGTTGGTGTCAGTTTTGCAAAGCCCAAAAGCATCTTCCTTGTATTATTTTGTCAGAGTCCAAAACCTGAAAGTTTTCAGAAACTTAGAGAAGCAACACATCTTCACATTTGACAAGTCAAAACCAGCAAATTTGTTTTTTTCTTCTTGCTAAGCAATCGAATTACAGATTATTTAACCTTTAACTGACCTGTTTCAGGTCTAACAATGCTAAAAAAAAAAACATCTAATCCACCCCGAAAGCTTACGTGTCTCTTTTGCTTATATGAGCAACATCCTCACATTACAGCCACCCACGTTTGTCATATCTGTGTGATTATACAGCTCATAATGTATGATACTGAATATTGTGTTTTCTTTGTCAATAGATGGGCATCATCTGTGGGAGACAGAAGCCAAAGTCGACAAGGACTCCGTCAAATCTGTAAGTTCACCTCACCAGCGTGATTTATTTGAGGTGCTCCTGCCGTCTTGTGTCTCACCGTCCCTTGAGATTTTCTCCTTTCCTCCCTCTGTCTCCTCCTCATCTGTCCCCTGCAATGATGTAACCTTTGCTAAGGCATTACAAATTGCGACATAGACAGTGATGACTAGCCGATGCAATCCCGAACGGAATTTTCACAAAATCTCCTCATGGAAGTAAACACAGTCAGGCTCACATATTGTTTTTTGCATTTATTGCACAAAAATACACGTATGGATTACAGAATGGAAGCACAAGCATGGACACACACACACACACACACACACACACTTAAACACTCACGCCACAGCGGTCTCGGCATAGCCAGACGTTTAGTTCACAGCAAAGTGTTGTGGTGGTGATGAATTGGGCTTAAACACCTCGTCTGTGCTGAGATCCTGCAGCCAAGAGTGGCTCACACCCCTCCTTTTTACCTGCTGCTTTTCATGAAGGCAGTAATGAGAAAAATAAACCAGCGCGCTCATTTTACTGACGCTCAGTCACACATTCGGAGTGTGTTAATATAAAACCGAGCGAAAGGGAATCGTCAGCCGAGGGAATGAAGCAAATGTTGTTCTACAGAAAGCTGCTCGTGCTCTGGAGTTAATTAAGATTTCGTCCAGATTTGTTAGGTCTGTGAATAGTCAGCTACAGGGTCTGCGAAAACCGGTTTGATTGCGCGCCATCGCATTTCGTTACGAACTGCTGCTGGCTTTCATCAGTGGCGTCTCTCACTGGGTCAAAAATAAACCCTGTGCATCTAAATGCTGCAACACAAGGATTGTTTTTCCTCTTGTTGTTGCTGTTATTATACTCAGGTAAATGACTCGGTTGCATCAGGAGGGTAAATATGGACTCTGATGTCTAATTGCTCTGCAGGGCTGGCTGATGTACTGTGGCTGGAGTCCCAGATGTAGGAAAATTAGCGGGCGAGCAAGGCTCAGCCGGGGGTGGTGCTTTGGGGAGGCAACGCTGATAAACGACAAATATTGCACCGTTTTATTTAGCACATCTGACAAGCAAGTAGGGGAGAGACAGTGAGAGAGGACTGGCCTTCTACTTTATGTCAGCTGTGACCAGACTGCTTTAAAGTGCTCCAGTCTGCCTGCCTGACTGTGTTTTTACTGCCATCCAGAGCGTGCTAACTTTCGCTGGTCGGGATGGAGAGAGAGAAAGCCATGTGTATGCACACACTCACTCAGCCACCTGCATGTTTTCTTTGTCATCATCTGGAGGGCAGACTGGGCCCGAGCTCTCCTGCTTTACCTCCCACCCCGTCTCTCCTCCCACCTTCCTCACGGTGCGGTGATTACCAATAAAACCCTGCTTCCTGTCAAAGTTCCCCATTCTGGCTTGTTTAGACCCACATGAGAGTGACAGCTATCCCAGGAATTAGACACAAACACTCAGACAAATTTCTCCGTGTTCCCCTGTCAGAAATAAAGCAGTCGAAAGTTCACATCCGTCCAGACTTGCCGTGGTCTAGCGGGGTTGGGGCGAGAGGGGGGACAAGCAAGCCTCCTTCGGCTGTGCAAACAATTAAGCCTGTTACCTCTCTTCTCCTGCGGTGCACAGGGAAGTAAGTAAAGCCCGAGGGTTCTCCTCTGAGACAAACATGGGCACTGGACCAACCTCATGGGCACCACTGCTGCATCTACACAGTCCAGACGAGCTCATTTAGACCAGTCCGGCCTCTTGGAAACAGTACCCTAACTGCAGGCCAGGTGCAAAATAAACATAGCTGTTGATTAAACTTAAACCCCACAGGCTTATAGTCATTATAAGCTCCTGCTGTGCAGCCAAGCTTTCAAATACACACAACTTCATTTTACATTCTAGTGGAAATCCCATAATTTCCAAAGACACAAAACATCTCAGGTTGAAACAGGGAAAAAAATCATCTAAATTAGAAATGATTTTTCAAACCTATATGCCAATTTAGCCACCAAGTGACTCTTTTCAGTTTTTGTGTCATGAAGGTGAAATATTGTTTTCCATCTCCTTTGTCTTTTAGAGTACTCTTGTTGTGGAGATCCCGCCATACAGGAACCAGAGAATATCCAGCCCAGTGCAGGTTAACTTCTACGTCTGCAACGGCAAGAGGAAGAGGAGCCAATACCAGCGCTTCACCTACCTGCCTCCAAATGGTAATCATCACTCCCACCTCTTTATTATCACTGACAGAAAAAAGACTTGTATGTTTCACACAAGCTGCTCGCTTTTCATTCATCATTTGGAGTATTTCTTTAAGTCTTGACATCCATCCACTGTAGTTTACCTCAGCTGTCAACATGCCATCTGAAATTTGTGGCCGTTTTTTGGGGGGTTTTTTTTGACGTTCTGCCTGGCAACACTTGGCTGTAGCCTTTGAGTGAGAGCAGAAGATGTGAGGTGTGTTTATTCTGTAGTGAAAGCGCGTTCCCTCGGCATGAGCTGTACCTGCTGAGTGACAGAGCCTCCAAGCACTGTTGATGCAAAGAAGTCAATCTCCCGGCGACCTGACTTTCACACCCCGCTTCACGCAGGGCTTCACCAACACGCCTAAGAACTAATAAATACACACTCACACACACACACACACACACACACACACACACACACACACACACACACACACACACACACACGTCCAACAGCCAGTGCTTTACCCGTCATTCATGTAGCAACCTGAAAACCCAGGAATACCTCTCTGTGTGTTTGTCATGTGCCCCTGGCCTCACTGTTTATAGATGGCTTTCACGTTGGAATTTGAAGAATGTATTGGTGAGAGTTTAGGGAAGAGTTCAACCTCAAATTTGCATTGTGACTCATTTGCTTTTCACAGTAGGCACAGGCGAAATATCAGCCTCGGTATCAGTCCCCAGCATCCTGCTAGAATGCTGCTGTTTTATCATGTATGTATCCTGAGAAAGGTGACTAAGCATGTTTGCTTTTCTTCCAGCGAGACGACACCTTCCATTTATGGTGCCAAAGTCTTTTACTGCTGGCTGCTCAGAAGCTGTAAAAAAGAGTTTCTTAAGATACTGTTCCGGCAATAGAAGCAGTATAAGATGCTCCAACACCCACAAATTCCACTCACACTCATTGTCGCAGCAGGTTTAGGGATTCCAACCAGCAACCGTGCATTTACAAGACCTGCATGCTCCCTCTTGTGATAACCAGCGAAATCCATTAGATCAAAACAACGGTATCTTGTTTTCATTGATCAGCGCCTAATGGGTCTAATGCTTCTGGGATAGCGAGCGTTGTGTTTTAAGTCTACAGCTGTTAATAAGATGTGACATTTAGATTATCAGCAGATGCATTTATGGCCACAAGAGATAAGTGATCAGGATTCTGGATGAGGCTCTGAGAACAAGTAGAGCACAGCCCCTATTTGGAGATGCCTGATTATGTGAGGAACAAGTGCATTGTGGGTATCTGGACAGTGTGGGACAAGCAGACGGTGGCCATATATAGGCTATCCATTTCACAATCTGCCGTTTCACGTAGAAAAAGACCCAGAGAGACGTAGGGGGCTTCTCAGCCACCACTGTGCATCTCTTAAGTCATTTCCCTGAGCGTAAACACAGCTCTAATGAAAAGATGACTTGTTGTGTTCTCTCTTTTGCTGCCAAGTAAACCACAAGTACAGTGTGGACCACACAAGCGGGGCCAACGTTTTCTCAAAGAACCATAATTACCTCACAAGTGCTGCAGCCAAAGAGGCCGTGAATCACAAGCGATTGAGTTCTATTTTGGGATTTACCACACTTTTGAAGGCACACATAAAAAAAAAAAAACACAACATTGCATATTTCCAAACACAAATGCGTGGTATTTAAATCAGTGGGCCGACTGTTACAACTGCACTGGGTAACAGCTGAAGTAGAACTGTGCTGGCTGCAGAAGCAATCCCACCAAAACACACAAATAATGAAAAAATATCAAAGCATTTTTCTGTACACTTCCTACAGAATGTCAATGAGATTTGATACCTGCATTATAGGCTAATTTATCACTGCAGAGTAGAATAGTTAGAGTAAGCGTAGACAAAAATGCCAATTAAATGGCAACAATGTGGGTTTTCCTAGCTTCTTTTATGTTAACCTGCATAATCAGTGCTTAAAAGAATACTGTATGAAGATTATAATTAGCATAAACAGACCCCGTGTAGTGATGATGACTGTAATAGTTTCAATACAGCAGCAAAGAATGAGGAAATCCTCCTGAAGCTGTTTGCTTTTGAGGGTTTCAGTGTGTGTGTCAACAATGAGTGAAACAACACTGTGGCAGGTACACAGGGTGGGCTGGGGAGGAGGACACCCACACACATACACTCACACTCACACGCATACGCTGTTGTCAACACTTTTTTTTCTTTCTCGCTTGTATGAAAAGACTCTTCCGGCCTTATGTCCCACTTCAAGCACAGTTGTGGTCACTGACGTTGTTTAGAGAGAACATTTCTTTCACACTCTGGTGTCTGCTCATCTATAAAAAGGCAAACCCAACCCTTAAAATAGCCCCACTTGTTTGAAACAGCGGAAGGATGAAGCAAACACTCTCTGGGGCACAGATGCTAGTGAAAACCACCTTTATTTTCCATTCAGGTCATGTGACCACCTTGTTACTCTTTGACGCTAATGCAAATGCGGTGCCTGCATTTGAGCTAAACACATCAAAAGAAGTTTAAAAAAAAAAATCCAAGTTATTATTTCTATAGATTGCATTGTTTCAGACATAGACGCAGACTCTCAGCCTCGCCCTGCCTCCACTATAACATGTTTTTGTCAGACACCATCTGTAGCAGGAACATCGCTGTTCTCACTCATACTTAGCTGACAGACAAAGATAAGCTTTGGTGATATGAGAAGGGCTGCTATAGATCTGTTGAAAACTGCCAAACTGATGCATGTTGAAGTAAAAACAAGATTCAAAGCAGGAAAATCTCCTTGAAATTTGTCTGTAGCACATTACAGTACAGTGATGCCATAAGTATGCATGAGCAAAACAATTGTTTTTGTCGCGTTTGAACCATCAGAATAAGTCAAAGGAGTTGGAGTTCCATCCTTTATCTATACACCACTTAATCCTCATTAGGGCCGTGGGGGGGTGGAGTCTATCCCAGCTGACTGAGGGTGAAGACAGGGGACACCTGGACAGGTAACAGTCTATCACAGGACTACATATAGAGACAAACAATCACACTCACATTCACACCTACAGATAATTCAGAATCACCAATTAACCACAGCATATTTTTGGACTGTGGGAGGAAGCCGGAGTATCCGGAGAAAACCCACACATGTACAGGGAGAGCATGCAGACTCCATGCAGAAAGATCCTGGAAAGGCCGGAACGTGAACCGGAGATCTTCTAGCTGCAATGCAGAAGTGCTAACCACCAAGTCACTATGCAGCCCAAATGAAAAACCAATACTCAATATTGTAATTTTACTTTACCTCTATAACAGAAAAAAGTCAACATCATTATAATGCTAATACATAAAATGTCTATAGCATTTTATTACTACCTAACTTGTAGCTTGGCCAATAAATGATTGCATGGTCAGATACACTATATAATGTGTAATGTTGCTGCACCGTTGGGTCCATGGCTGGCTGTAGACTATATACTGTATGTAAATGGTTAAAAATTAAAGTACAATTTATGAAGTAATTGAAAAAATGGATAGGAAAAGTTGATTCATTTTATTCATTTTGATGGCGTGAATCAAGCAAAGAACTGTTAAGCGGATCCTTCCAGATACATAAAGTTTTTTTTAATCTAGAATTCATTCAATTAAATATATAAGAAGAATTCAACAGTTTTCTGCTCAGGAGGTACTGAATATGAGGTGAGTCTACCTTCAGCCATGAATCAAGCGGACATTTGCTGTTCAGATATACCATTCATATATACCATTAGCATTTGCGGTTTCAAGCCTAAGTGCTTGTCTGCGATGTTGAGATGTACATGCAGTGCAACTGTCGTTGTCTGGCCCTCAGAATGAGTCTTGCTTTTCCAAACGCCCTTCCAATCATTCTTGCGTGAGTAGAGACGTGACGCGTTGCTCTTCAAATAAGAAACAGTTTTCACCACCACATTAAACAACAAATGCCAGAAGAAGTGCTGGCAATGACCGAGGCTCGGGCGAAGAACTTCTCGGAACCCCTTTATTTTTACAGGCCGTTTGGAGATTCCTCTGTTATATCAAGTTCTATTCTTAAGGCAAACGGGTGCCTGCTCCCCCCGTCGCATTGGTTTGTGGTCGGAGCTGGAGAGGAGAGAGCCAGAAACATGTTCTGTGACACATACAGGAAAACTTAATGAACCACACATTGTTCTGTTCTTTTTTTTTTTTTTTTTTTATAAATATTTGCACAGTCATATTTTTTTCCAAAAGCTGGACAATGACTGGACTGTTTCTGTCATGTCCGCAGCTTTGGGTTTTGTCAAACTCACCTGCGATATACTAAGGCCCACAGTATGCTGGGCGACCAGATTGCACACAGTGGGATATGGTGCACCAGGTACCTTGGAGTTAATGAACTACCACCTGCTCCATGGTAAATGTCACTGCAGATTCGTGCCATTAGAAGACGATGAGTTCAGCATTTCTGATTTTCTCTCAGTGGCACAATAATGTCATGTTTTACCATTGGGAAGAGAATCTTCTTTAAAGATACATTACACATCTACATAAGCCCTGTTGCTTGCTGGTTCTAATCACATCCACAGATACAGAGACACATCTATGTCCCGTTCCCTTAGGAGGAAACAAGTGCTCAATAAAATACTTAGATCATGCCTGATCAGTTTAATAGGAGCAGACAGATGGGGAAACTGCCAGTAATGGAGAGAGAACCATGTGCAGAGCATCAACTGTCTGTGGGCCGTAACCCACGGGTTGGGAGGAAATAGAAGCCACCTGAAGTTAGGACTCGCTTGATGAATCTGTTTTGTGGGAAGATGGATGAATCAAACTGAAGGGGAGACTTCTGTTTATATGTGAAGCAGAGGAGAAAAAAATGTTTGTAACTGTAAAGATTAGTCCCAAGTGATTTCATTTCCTAGTTTGCCACTCTGCTCATGGTCTGAAGATATCCAGGAAAATCATTTTGACAGGTTGCCTCAAAGTTAATGAATATCTTTAGGTAATATAAACCAAGCTCCTCTTTTAAAAATACACCCTTTAACTGGATTAAACACAAAGCTGCAACAGCATTCCTCCCTATGTGAGATAAAGCTCATTCACCTTGAATTAGAATCTCATGTTGGTTGTAGTCACATGCAGGAAATCTTCAGTCACATCGGAACTGTTGAATCTCAAGAATTGCATCCAGAAAAATCTGCAGTCATCATCACAAGACAGTTTGCCTCGTTCATCAGTTTGGTTTTCTTTGGTATGAATTATCTCTAAACAGAAAGGTTGGAAAACATGATAGTGCTTCACTCAGCTCTGACTTATTTTGTTAGTTTTTTTTGGAATGTTTCAAGTACATCCTCATAACCATGGAATTTTAGTTTTTATGTAGTGACTTCTATCACGTAGCCACTTAAGGAACTTTCCATATACTAAATCTACAAAATGTCAGTTTTTGGATCCATATTAGGGCTTTTTATTTTCTACAAAATCACATATTCACTATTTTACCATAGTCTTTTAAACAAAATGACTCATTTTTTTAAGAAAATTATCGACCATTTCATATACATTCATTTTATCTTGTGGTATTTTTTTAGCAGCCACAAGGAAAAAAACACATTTAAAAGCTTTCCCAACTAATGAATAGACAACACTTATGGTGGTTTTGCTTTTTCTGGCGGTGCATCCTCCAGAATAGAGCCTTTGTGCTTTCTCTTCTGATACACGTGCACTGTGCTAGCGCTGCTGTGGCCAGTGGCAAACCTCCTTTTTACCGGGTGTTAGTTTAAAATACTCCCATACTTTCATGACTTGGGTCTTTGGAGGCATTTATGTTGAACCAAGTCGGGCTCAGCTGCAGTCAGCATTTTCTAAAAGTGTAGTGCAGCTGACCAAAACTGAAAACAGTTTAAGTCATGACACAGCAAGTATGTAGTGATGCAGCAAAAACCTACACTGAACTGACCCCTTTGGCTTTATAATACCGACACATTTTCTGTATCAAAGTCATTGATTATTCAGCTCATCAACTAATCCATAAAGCTTGATGATAATTCAATGTTTCCTATTTATTTAACATTATTATTAGTTAGGCAAAAAGTCAAAATATGTTTCATCTCAGAGATAACAGTGCAGCTCCAGAACTAAAGCTAAGATTTGACATTTCCTATTGACAACTCTAACATCATTCTCTAATTCTCTAAGCTCCTTGGCACTCTGCTATCCATTGAAACTAAACAAATGGCAGGCAGCAGGTACACAATCACTGAAGGAAGTGACTGTGGATGTAGTGTGGCCATGTGACTGACTTGTTATTCCCCAGGCTGAGTAGATGAGGCCTTTGCATCACGGGACTCGCCTTAGGATGCTCCCTCAGACACTGAGCCTGGTCCCTGGACTCTAAGGGCAGACAGGACTGACGTAAATGTGCTCCCGGCTGCATTATCACTGCAGCACCCCAGAGGATGCAGGCGCAGTTAATGTCTTCGCAGATCCAACTCTCTCCAAAAAAATAAAATGAAATAACACACTGAAAAACAGCCTGCACATATGACACACAAACGCTTCATTCGCACCCTTTGCTTTTTGCCATCACTCAAAGGTTCTATTGTGTTCGAAAATCAAATGCACACACTTTGGACAGACCTCTTATTCATATTGACATCTGTTCGCCTTTGAGTAAATGTCACTTTGAGCAAGTTTTGCCAAAAAAGTCTTAATGGTTGGCATCAAACATTCACCAGAGCCATTAACACATTTTAACAATGTGTAGAAATAGAAACAATGTGTCCATTGTGACTCAGAAGCCTTTGCTATGCATCTGGGTATCTTAACACCAGCCTATTAGTTTAGCGCTGGCCCTGTCTGTACATAACTCCTTATATAATAACTCAGCAGCGAGCTTGTTAATGTGGATCACACTCCATCTCTCATCCAAATCCATATATGTACCCCTGTTTGTAAAGGCTGTAGATTGAGATTGAGATTTTCAATTAATAGAAAACCTTTCTTTACACTGAAGAGGAAGCATGTGATACCTGTCAGTCAGAACTAATCAGGAAACAATGCAGACAGTCTGCGTTGGATTAGAAATTAGAAGAGAGGAGGCAGGATGATCAAGTGGGGTCACTGCACTCTCCTGCATTAGCTGAGGTCTGGAGCTCCTGAAACCACAGGCACAGCTCTGCAGGCTCTTAAGGAGCTCAGGAAGCCCAATCAAAATCAAATCATCTCCTCTTTTTCTTCACTCACCCCCTATCTTTTGGTCCTGAGAGAAACAATTACTTCTAGAGTGCGGAGGAAACCTAGGGGTCCTGGGCTCCTCAAGCAGCAGCAGCAGCAGCAATAGCAACAGCAGCAGCAGTCCAGGGCTTTAAAGTACTTTTATTGGATATCAGAGCTGGAGGAGAGTCCAAAGAAAATAGGTCTTATTCATTATTAGAGCCAGCTGTGGCTTTCCACACTGATGACTCATCCATTTTTCTTTCCCCCCTATTCTTTTGCTTTTTTTTCATGGTGTGGTGAAGATGGGTGGCGGGGTGAGGCGTGAGGGTTTCTCTGTTAGAGGACTCTGCCAAGTTGACACTGAGCCCATATCCATTGGTTGTTGTTTGTTTGGATTGTGGAGGGTGCCTGCTCACTGCCTTACTCAGCCTCACTCATGCTCTCATTGCGCCACGTGGATTCCCTGCACGTTTTTTTTTTTTTTTTTAACATCTCCGCCTCTCTTTCTGCTTCTCCCCCCCAGTGCCGATAATAAAGACAGAACCCAGTGATGAATATGATTCTCTGGGGACTGTGGGCCTGTCCATGCATTCAAAGCCCTACTACAGCCAGCCCAGGCTCACTCCCATCATGCCCGTGGCCGACCCTGATGCCTGCCTGGGTGGTGGTTACCCTCCCTGCCCGCCTCGCCATGCCGCCATGTCATCATCGTCCCCCAGCTCCAGCCCCACCCTGCATGACCTGTCCCCTGTGGCATACAGCAAGTGCCTCCCCAACAGCCCCACCCATGCGGCACCGCCAGGCCCCGTGGTGCCCCCCATTCAGGAGACACCCGGCCACCCTAACCTTGCTCATCCGCCGTCGCCAGACCACAACTCTCCCCTCGGGATGCTCCACTCCGAGGGCAGCCCCAACCACCTGAACAGCCCCGGACCCCATGGTTACCACCCTATCTATGCCAACAGCAGCCCCTCGTCCTCCCCGGTGTCCCATCCTTCCACTCCTGGAGGTCCTGCAGAGAGCCCCTTCGTTCAGGCTTACAGCCCCGGTCAGGCAGCAGCCAGCTCACCCAGCCTGCTGGCTGAGGATGCCAGCCCCCCTTCAATGGCCATCACCGTGAAGCAGGAGCCTCAGGAACTGGACCAGATGTACCTAGATGATGGTGAGCAAACAAAGTGTTCATACATTATCTATTTTAATCTATTTTATATTAATAAAAATGAGAGGTGTTTTGTTGTTTTTTTTTCCTGATGAAAGCCTCTCCTAATGAGCTCACGGCCCAGTGCCAGGAATGGCTGTTTACGTAGCACATTGCATTTATTTGACACCTTTCACTTATCTGCATGCCCTCACACATAGCCGCACCCTCCTGCACCCCTCAGTATTTCCTGATGAAACTCTAACAGCAGATTTACGTCAGATTTGTTTAATTTTAGACCCGGCAGATTTATTTGCCTTTGGTGTAACACGCAGCCCGGCTTATGTTGTCCAAGCGGCTGCTTTACTTTAAAACAGTAAATTGCCTTGATGGGATTTTGAAACAATCTGTCAAAACATCAGAGCACCGAGGTCAGCCGGGGTGCAGCAGAACAAAAACAGTGGCACACGCGTAGCGAACCAAACTGTTGACACAACGACTAATGAAGGAAGCAAAACAATGGGTAGGGGTTTCCTGATCCGAGCCGAGTTCCCCCCCTTCTCCGTATTTCTGGGAGGGATGCTGGGAGGCAGGAGGCAGAGGCTTTGTTTTCCCGTCTTTTCCCCACGGAGTCGACACCATGCAGCTGTCGTCATCAGGGGAGGCTGTGGGGTCACTGGTCTCCTCTGGCAATGAAACCAGTCACACCCAAGGGACCATATGGTCGAGTTTATTGCCTCCTGTGTCCATCTCACTGTATGTCTCTCGGGTCAGCAACCTGTTATCTGTGTTAGCAGAGGCTCCACTTGTTGTTATGATATATATCCATGGAACTCATCACTGGCACGGTGCCAGTTTGAAATGTTGAAATCCCCCCCTGCATCCTAATAGAGGCGGTGGGGGGGAGACCCTTCCATACTGAACTCAGGAATATCACCCTTCCTGTGGACCTTTTGTTCGGTAAACTGATATTGTGTGTGTATTGTGTGTCTGTGTGTGCATAAGTATAACTCATACGCACTTCACTCAACAGCTCTGGGAGTAGAGGGGTGATAGGCATGAGGGGACCGAGGGAGTTTTGCTGTGGAACTGTAATTGAGTTGAAATCTGGTTGTCAGCATAACTGTCAGTCCTGATGAGTCCCATTAGTCCTCACCTCATAAACAGAAAACACAGAGACAGGAGGGATGTCTGTCTGTTATCGGCTCCATAAACGCAAATCAAACTTTTTCTTTTCTTTTTCCTTTTTCTATTTTTTTTTCTCATTTTGCTGAGCTCCTAGCGATGCTGGTTTGCCTGGAAATCTAATTTGAAACAGCAGCACTCATTTCAAATTATTTGCCACAGAGGCTTTCATTTCAGTATTAATTGAATAAAGTGAAACTATAGCTTTAGTTTGCGTTTTGTACGAAGGTCGGCAAGGGGTCTGTTTACGCCGACGCTGTGAAGTTTTACCAACTGTACGTGGCAGCACTGGTGTGAGTAAAGTCGTGTAACCTTGTTTCTCTTTCCCGCTACTCCATCCACTGTCACGTTAGCAAGCTAAATCTTCCCCTAACCCAGTGGCCAAATGTATCCAGCCAGTGATTACAGTTGCATTAGGGACGCGCAGGAATGCATATCGATTGAAGGAGGACAGCGAGGCAGCCCCTTGAAAACCTCAATGTGCTGCCGTTTTGCATCACCTAACGTCTGCGCAACCATCTGTGGTGAGCTCCTGGAGTCCCGGTAAGTGTGCGGTGGTAACAGCATACTGCAAAGGCATCTGCTGCTGCCAGGCCCCGCCCTATCCCAAGCCCTTCAAATGAGCCCTGAGCTAAAATAAATAAGATCGGAAGGCAGCTCAAAGGGCGTCCCGCTCCCCGTCCGCACGCATTACCGCCGTGCGTTAGCGAACTCAGCGCTCCATTAGAGAAGGAAGGCAAGCGGATGACCTCACCACAGCAGCGGTGATTTAACGCCAACCGTGTGTAGAATAGCGTTCCTCCCCAGCAATTGGGGGCCGGTGATTTGGAGTCTGCGGGAGCACACTTGATCTTCCCCAAGAGTGGTTCACCTCCCACGCTCGAACGCTCAGGCCTCCGGCTCTCATCAGCCAGAGGAAATGTGTCTCTGTGGCCAGGCCCAGATTTTACACAGCTCCTGAGAAATCACTCAACTTATCAACGGTGAGCTACTGTACCGCGAGGAACTGGGTTAGTATGGAGGGAGTCTCAGATGCGAACCCCCCTGACCGCCATACACAGTCTCCATTGTGCACTGCTAAACTCTTCCCTCTGCTGCGATAGAAACTTACTAACAACAGTGCAAGGCATGAGGTGATGATTCTGGAGTCTGAAATGAGAGTTTTCTGGGAAGAATCCAGTTTGGCAGTGGGATAACCGTTGAAGCATCCGTTTCCACTCAGTGGCTCTCATCTGCTACACCTAGAAGTAAGGCCACAGGTCAGCACGGACTTGGAAAATGGAGGCAAGACGTGGATGAAACACACCCGCTGCTGCAAGACTGAGCCGTGTTGCATTGTTGACTCACTGTCGTAAACAACTCATGGTGGGGCTCACATAAAACCAAAGTTTTCAGACATTTCGTACTTACTCACAACCCACTATCTGTGTTTTACAAGGCCAGAGAAATGGCAGTCAAATGACATCAGTGTATACAACAATAGAATTTATGATAAACTCGGTCAGCACCATTTAGTTAACACTACTAATTAAATCTAAAAAAAGTGATTATAAATGACGGCATGTTTTGTCATATGTCTGAAGGAGCAGACATCATGCCCCCCTCTTGTCTCAAATAATCACAGACACGTGTCCATTTACATATACACTTGGAAAACGTTGCCCACATCATGCATTTTTTAAACTCTTCACTTAGAGTCCTGTTCCGTTATAGGTGTTTTGCAGTGGGTGCATGTGTGTGTGGAGCAGAAGGCGTTTGGTCCAGTTAGGCTGCTGCTGTGTGTGTCCTGTCTCATTAGTCGCTGCTGTGATGGGTGATATCATGAAATGCAGCTGAATGCAGCACACAGCAAAGGAACCAGAGCTAATCAGAGAGCCAGATTTCTACCAGCTGCCTCTCTGGGAAACAGAGGGCCCTTATTCTCTTAAAATAAGAAAAACACAGAGTGCAACGCAGACTTTGCCCATTTCTGACATTTGACATATGTGCTCTGATTGCCTCGTGTTGCAGCGGAGTTTTCCTTGTGATTTGTTTCCTCCTCAATTCAAGGGTGGCGCATTTGGTTTTCTCAAACTGAAAACACAGTTGTTGTTCATTCTCCTTTTTCCTCCTTGCCTCCCCTCCTCCTGCAACAACAAAAAAAAGTCATTCTAACCTTCCTGAGGATCTCCGTCCACCACTGATGCTTCTGAAGGCAACTCGAGGCATTCCTCATGGAAACTTTTACACATCCTGGCAAGCTGCCCAGACCCCAGGACTCCGCAAAAACCCTAATGATGATTGAGAGCGCGTCCGCACCACGCTGAAAACATGCTGAGTCGCTAACATTGGAGTGTGCCGCAAGGCTGGATCGTGGGGTGGGTGGGTGGGTGGGTGGGGGGGCAGGCAGAAGACTGAGAGGGTTTAAGGGGGGGAGGGTGTTCATTAAAGCAGAGGCTAAAGTGTCTAATGGGACTCACTAAAGCAGAGCTGCTCCTGTATGTTTAGACAGTATGTATGTATGTGTGTGCCTGTTTGTCTCTATTAGCGGGTGGATGGGGGAAGTACCGTAAGTGACCGTGTGTGCTTTCACAATGCTCCACCTCTGACCCTCTGGCCTTTTGGGAGCAGGTCAAGGCCCAGCTAATAGTGTACAGAAAGAACGGCTGTCTCGTGGTTAAGTGCAATGCCTAGAACACCGTCTCCTTCTACACGTAGTGATATCGACGGGTACAAGAACAAGCGTGATGGCTTTTCTATTATTTATGACTGCAAAGAGGATGTGGATATTTTACTATTGTTGTTATTGCTGCCCTCTCTTATTAGGAATCCGTTTTCCTGGCAGCCCTCGACATGGTGAGGTATAAGTAAAAGTTTGAACTTGCTGGGGAAGTTTTATAGTCACGGGAAAAATTAATAGGTGGGTGCACTCTCAGATTGGCCTTTGAGAGTCATTGAGCGGCTAAGCTATGGATCAACAACTACACTGTTGGGATGGGCAAAACATTTAATTCAATTTCTTCTCATTAACATGAAAAACCATTATTTTTACTGTTTGAATTGAGCAGCTTTGGCTCTTATTACCCATTATCAGATACAACAGGCCTCACTGAGCAGTGTGCTCCGTGGAGATCTGCACAGATCTTCTTATGGTGGTAGAAGCTGTGTTAATTGATCAGTTGGTTTATAAAATTTCTTGATCTTACCAACTTGTTAATCTGAGTCATGCAGCACTGGAGCAGAGGATCATAGCACAACTTTATGTCCCGTAGCAGCACACAGTCGGAAATGTGAAGTAGCTCTCATAAAGCAGATAACAGTGTGGTTAAACACGTTGTTTGTTTGTAATATAAAGCATGAAAGTTACGATCAAAGTACATTAATAAAAAGCCAGAAATTACCATGGCGTCTTTGCAGTAGAAGACAAATACCTTCACAGTAGAGTGGAAGTCCTCTGGATTACCTTTGCACTCTCTGTTTCCTTTTACATCTCTTTTATCTCAGTCCCATTGGCTGAACATTAGAGCCTTTAGATTCCTGGTTGTGATCAGATTTTTTTTTTGGAACATATTATGAAACTGACTCAACTATAGACACTGTTGTCCGAGATGTCTTGCAGTTTAGCAAATAATTGGGTCTAAGTGGTTACATATGATAGTGGCAACGGGGTCACCATATATGCACTTTGATTTTTAAGTCTTTGCAAAGCCATTGGAAATATTGTTAGTTTTGATAAGCGCAGCAAGATGAATCCGTAAGAATTCAGTCCATTTATTACCGCAGCAGGTTGGCTATTATTCATGTGTGTGCACCCCAAACCTTGGCAGCCGAGCCAGAAGATCTGGTCTGGTTTCAGTCGCTCCGTCATAATATCCACAGTCACTGAGAAAGAATGTGTCTGCTGAAAAACTGCAGCTAAATTATCTAAACAAATTGGGTTCCTTTTGTGTCTGGGATCTACACACGGACACATTTAGATGAGAGATGTTGATTCTGATTTTGACTGGGTTTTATGTTTCTTTTGCCAAATGTGTGACGCAGAATCGCTACTGTAAAGATTTGTGTCTTATTTTCGTCCATTTTTCCAAGCCGTGTAAAAAATGAAAGACTGTGTGGACTTTGTATGGAAAGCAATTGTCTGGCAACAGGAGCAAAATGGACTTCAGTGATGGATACAATCAAATATAGCAGAGGAAAGCCACAAGGCACAGTTAGATGCTTCACTCTCCGGAGACATTTAAGTCTATTCATTAAAGCTATATTCCTTCGGTTCATCATACGTCATGTATTTCTTATAGTTTCTCCTGACACAGCCGTTTAGAGGCTCGGTTTATGTGGCTAACATTCTGAGGTTTAGAAAACACGCGTTGAAAAGCCACCGAGCCACACGGATCACAGCAGGTCAGGACTCAGACAGGGCCTGTGGCTTGGCTGGGATCTTCCTGTGTATATCTGTGATCATGGAGCTACCACCTCACGCCAGACACTCTCATTACTGAATCACAATATGACAAATGTCAGTGTGGTTGACTGCTCTGACAGGATATTCACTGTCTCCTTTCCCTAGAAGGCTTCAAGGTCGCTATCTCTGCCTTGGTGAAAGCTGCATTACACTGTGATTTCAGCCTTATCCAACCTCTTATCTGTTTACTGTCTGGCACTGATTTTAAAGGCTTTTTTTGACCTACGTTAACCCCAAGGTAAAAGATATTAATGACAAGTGCAGATTCTAATTTTATTCACTTGTTTGTGACTAAAGGAACTTTCTGTCAGCTCAGCAAATGCAACATTCACCACTACAGTATTTGTCCTAAAACAGTGTTCCTCTGTGGAGATGGCTGATCTTGCTGTGAACACCACAAATGCTGCACAGTCACCGAAACCATCAATTTGCCTTGAATCTTGGATATTTCCTTCTGGCATTAACAAATATGAACACATGGAAAACTCATACAGTCGAGGCACAAACAGCCAATGAACACGATTGATTTGCTAAAAGACAACATTTGTTTTTTAGACATTTGAGAGGGAAGTCAGAGGTTAAGATCGGCTTTCGGACAGCAGTCCTCGTGGCGCGCCATGCTCAAGGACACTTCAGCAGTCACAGACAGTTGAATGTGGTTCAAAGGAGGAATCCTCCGTTTGAACATAATAACCACAGTGTGCTGTTTTCTCCTAGTAGTTGTATTTAGAGGATATAAATACCTGTGGCATCAGTAAACAGGAGCAGGTCTCCATCCTAGACCACTTAATAACAGCTCCCCATCTGAAATTTGTTAGCTCAGTGAAATAGTATCCTGTAGCGACGGATGTCAACAGAGAAGTCTGGTCCGGCCGGGTGGGATGGGGAAAGCCGTCGGGTTTTGCAACTGCTGGCAGAGTTTGCCGTCTCCTTCCAAGCACAAATACCTCAGAAAGCAGCGGTTGGGAGAGATAGTCGTAAAGGGAAAATAAGAAGAGCGGGGAGGCATCAGCACAGAAAGTAGAAGAGAGTGAAATAAAGATGCAGATATAAACTTTGAGAGAGTATAAACCAAATGCACATGTCCCCTGTTTTAGTGTTACAGCCCACTGACAGATCATTCTAAACACAGGCAGCGACTGCCAAAATAATGGATATGCCCAAAAAGATTTGGCATTCTCAGTCAACCTCTTTTTCAAAATGCTCATTTAATTCACTTGACAGCGAGAGAAAGGTTTATTACTGGGGCATCTGTTGCCACGCTGTATCTTACGGGCCTAAATATGGGACAGCCATAAGTCATGAGATGTGTTTCAGCGTTTCGAGATTTTGGGGTCAAGAGATTCTCATCATGTCCTCACATCCAGGAATATTCAGCGAGCATGAGAAGAAGCAGGTCAGCCATAGACATAAAGGAGACAGAGACACAGACAGACTCGGAGAAAGAGGGGAAAATGTGAGGTGGAAGAAAGTAGCCTGCAATCTTGGTGATTTTCCCTGGCAGCTTCTCCCGCTGCCCCTGTTCTGCACACACATACACGCAATCGAACAGACACTACGTTCACGGCTCAAGCTGTTAAAACCAAAACACTAAAAGTCAAAGAAAGAAAAACACCTCCGAAGTTAAAGATCACATTTTCTTCCTCTCCCACCAGTGGCCGCTCGCAGCGCTGAGCCTCACCAAGCAGTGGGTGAATGGGTTTACTTCAGGGGAGGGAATGATCATAACCACTGAACTGTAAGTGTCCTACTGTTGACATATGACCCATGGCACTAATAAACCTCAACTGGTCCCCCGACTCTCTGATTGTACTCAGCTGAGCTCAGTTCCGCTCAAAAACAACCCACCAACAAATAGCGAAATCCTTTTTACGCTCAGTAAGCCTTTTTTATTGTGAGGCGCTGAGAGATAAAATCATGCAAGGCTGCCTCTACATAAACATCCAAATTAAGCTCACTAGGAGCTCTCTATTTTAGCACTAAAATGTCCCAGATTTTTCAAATGTATTCAAGGTAATGGTGTAGTGAGCCCAAAACTCATACCCAAGGACTTTATTTTGTACAGAACTAATAAATTAAATGTTTTCACAGACTTTAATACACGACCAATCAAAAGTTTGGAGTCACTTAGAAATGTCCTTATTTTTTGAAAGAAAAGCAGTTTTTTTTCCAATGACGATAACACTAAATGAATCAGAAATCCAGGCTAGACATTGTTAATGTGGTAAATAACTATTCTAGTTGGATTTTTAATGGAATATCTCCATAGGGGTTCAGAGGAACATTTCCAGCAACCATCACTCCTGTGTTCTAATGCTACATTGTGTTAGCTAATGGTGTTGAAAGGCTCATTGATGATTAGAAAACCCTTGTGCAGTTATGTTAGCACATGGATTAAAGTGTGAGTTTTCATGGAAAACATGAAATTGTCTGTGTGACCCCAAACTTTTGAACAGTAGTGCATATGCTGTGTTATCGATCGTGCATTAGCAAGTTGCAAATGCTGCATAGAGCTTCACGAGGGAAAAAATAGCCTTAAATCTGCTTAGAGCTGCATTATGGTGTGTTGAAAATGTTCTACTGACAATATATTAAGGAAATTTTAATTAAAGTTTTGGCTTTTTAATAATGCACCCTTGATTAAGTGCTCATAAGTTGTAATTAATGGCTTTATTAATACTTTATAAAGCTATTAATGTGAACACTTTTTTGGGGTGTGGCTCTAAATGACCATAAAAGCAGTGATAAATTATTAACTATTATTAAAGCCATTATCTACAACACTTTATAAAGGGCATCCTAGCAGAGAGTGATGCCATGTTTTAATGCTTTGAAACCTCTGTTAGACTCATTCTAATCTGTTGGACTTTCTGGTAGTAGAAGGAAAGTTCATTCTCTCTGCTCATGTAGTATATCATCCATGTCAAATCTACAGGGAGCTGGCGTTGGAAACCTCTGCTTCAAACACTACGTGAAGCAAAATGTCACGTACATTTTAATTAGATCAGTTAGATTTACTGCATAATGGAGTAAAATAGGAGGCTCTTACTTCTGTTAAGGTATTCAAGTGGCAGGTTCACTCCCTGAGTCACAGCAACGGTTAAAATCTGTAAGATTTGAAGCAGCACGAACAGAAGCAGGTGAAAAATGCGGCTGTATGATTTACAGGTGGTAGAAAATGTCTCTGTCTGTCTCTACTATTTCTAGAAGAGTAGCTCTGTCTCCAGCACCCACTGAGACAATGTGGGCTTCGTGACGTCTATACGGTCTCCAGATGGATGTAAGTTTGTCTGTCTATGAAAATCAAAGCGAGGTCGAGGCTGTTGGAAAGGAGACAAGTGGAACTTTTGCCAAGATTGCCTCTCTCCACCTTCCAGACTGTGAATAAGTCCATGATGTGCCCTGAGGAGACCTCCTTCTCTGTGTACTTGAATCCCTGCAGGTGTTGAGGATTTAAAGTTGTAGAGGAGCTCTCAGGGTCAGCAAGCAGAGTGTTAATCAGATCACTCTCAGATTCGGTACAGAGTCGGATCACTAGAGCTCCGCGGGGATGTTGAAAAAGAAAGGGGCCGCGCTCTAGTGCACAGCAGGAGCTTTTTAAGATTTAGTTAAGTTTAGTATACTGTTCAGTGTGTTTGCTGAATTCAGGATGAGGCCTAAAAAGATCCTCCATCCAGCTAACCGAGAGTCTGGATCAGTGTAAATGTTACTTTCATCAGAGCATGTAATCCAAAGCTGTAAAACAACATTAAGAGACACTGGTTGACAGTTCTAGAGCAAGACGACTGCACAGGAGAGTCCTGTTTGCTGTAGCTCCTTTGTAAAAGGCATGCTAGTTTTGCTTTTAATCACAAACCCGTTTGGTTGGAAACAACAACAAATGAGCAGCTTTGGCATCTTTGCAGCAGATGACAGCAAGCAGACCTAATGCTTTTGTCATGGATGGCAAAATAGACGGGTTAACTAAGCAGACATGCTCACTAAACAACAGGAAGGAGCCTCTCTGAGCCATATATCTATGATGGATAGCGAGCAATAAAGCCGGCACTGAGGTAAGCCTTTTTGGACACGAAGGAGATCATTTCTCTGCATATGAATAAAAGAAAACAATCATGAAATCCCACATTTCAACTGACAGGCAACAGGTGATTTAAAGAAGCACACTACAAATGCAGTTGTAAATCATATTATATGCAAGTGCACAGCCAAATTCTCACCCAAATGGCCACAACCTACTGAAGTATGATTGTTTCAATATGTTCATATTTTTATACTGTGCCCCAAAGCAGTGAAATCTTGAGCCGTCTGCATCAGGCCCCGACGGAGCATACGTTTCTAATTCTGAATCAATCACAGCAAGTTTATCAGATGGCTGAGTTATTTTACCATAAACCCATCGGTAATGAGCCATGCAGAGAGTTTTAATCTGTCTCCTTTCATATCTCCATCACTGTGATGTGTGCATTTTGCTCATGTTTGGTGTATTTTCAGGCTTTTGGTGTTTGCTTCATGCATTTATGCTTCACTAGTTATGTGAAACGGAGCTTTTGATTTTTTGCAAAGTCTTGAATCATCCATAGACACAGAAGCTTTTCAGCTTCTTACTTTTAAGTTTACTTTTGATCAACACTTTGATTGTTGGGTTCTATTGTGGTATTCTTCAACTGCAGCTAAATAAAGGAAATTTAACGGCTTGAAGATGAAAGGAGTAGCTAAAATAACTGAAAGAGACATTTTTTTTGTGCTGAGGATTCATGCATCTGGACTGTACTGTGACATCCTTTTCTTTTCACCATCTACAGTGTGAGTCCTCAAGCAGTGCTTCAAAAGACAATATTGTAGACACATTTTTAACTTTTGGATATTAGAGTTTCAATTTTCAACATACAGTATGCAGTAAGCATGGTTTCAACATGTATCTGTACTTTGTTATTGTTAACGATACACTGTAATGACTGCACACCAAATCCGGAGAAGTCAGTGATGAGGGCACTGGAGAGCAGCTCCAACCATGTAAACACCTCCCCCTCATCCTCCCTGGAGATCGACCTCAGGCGAGCACACCAGCGGCCTCCTGGGCCCGGGAGGAAGTGAGGGGAGGAGGACGAGAGGGAAGTGGAGGCTCTCAAAAGAGACGCCGAGCGAGGCGAGATAGGGAGAGGCAGAGCTCACCAAGCAAGATCAAAGACAAAGGTTCTGCACCGCCACGGCCAAAATAAGCACATCAGTGGTGGGGCTTTCAGTAAAAGTTGTAGTCTTTAGCTTTCTAATTTGGGACGCTGCTGTTTTATTGTTCTCTGGTAGTTTTTACTTCATTTGGCCCTTTAAGTGATTGTAATCTGGGCTAAGCAGACACTGTGAGTCTCCTGGGTCAGGTCATGTGATTTGGCAATATGTCCCATTCATCTGACTGCAGAGAGCCATAAAGTACGTCCTCTGAAAAGTGAGGCACATCAGAGACTCACAGGTGGAGATTAGATCCCAGCTCCACTTTGTCTCTCTGCATGAGGCGCACAGAGGATGTCATCGTAATTTCTCAAGGCTGCTCCGGCTCTCTCATCCAGCTGAGCCATCAGGCCTCGTCTAAAAACAGCAGCAGACATATTGATTGGAAATCTGTTCAGCGACACTGGAGCACTTTCTGTTTACACTCTATACTTTATTTCTTCTTTTCGCTGCATCTGTCCAAAAGATGGATCGTATCACTTCTCTCCTGGCATCTGTGAACTGTCTCCTTATAAGACAATTCAAACTGTAAGTCTTGTGTAGGTTTAGAAACACAAAGTGCCATACATATGTTACTTCCTGTTTTTGTTTAATCACCTCTGCCCTACTTCTTCTTTTTCTTCTTCTTCTTCTTGCACTCTTATACAGACTATTACAGTCTGTACCTGCTGTACATATTCTAAACTGCACCTATTTGTACTGTTTACTATATTATATTTTATGACTGGGACATTGTAGCTACTACAAGAGATGTTGCCAAACAGAATTTCATTGTATCCCTTGCAATGACAATAAAGCTTCTTCTTCTTCTTCTTCTTCTTCTTCTTCTTCTTCTTCTTCTTCTTCTTCTTCTTCTTCTTCTTCTTCTTCTTCTTCTTCTTCTTCTTCTTCTTCTTCTTCTTCTTCTTCTTCTTCTTCTTCTTCTTCTTCTTCTTCTTCTTCTTCTTCTTCTTCTTCCCCCCTTTCATTTTCTCCCTCACCAACAACGGCACAGGGTTCCTTTCAGAAATGAGATAGGGTGGAGTGGGATAGATGTGAGCAAAAGGGCTCTTCTTCTTCAACAAAATGACAAGTAGTACATTTGCTTTTTCTTTTTTCGTGTATTCCAATCCATTATGTGACACAATTATAATAGATCTGGTTCATTTAGCCTTTCAGATTTATTGTGGTCTCATAAAAATATTGAAATTCTTACATAAATTTTGCATTTTTGAGACTTGATATAAGCTGATAAATGTGCATTTACATCTTTATTAACTTATTTGGAGGAAGCTCAGTAGTGGTTTAGGAGCATCCTGATCATATTATAAAACACACTGAAGAATTTTTAAACCAAAAATCATGGATAAGCATTTATGATATTTTTACATTCCTGCCTCCAGACCTCGGTCTCAGGCTGCAGGTAGTATTCCAGCTCTCAGACAGCAGGGCAGTCGATCCTGGGAGGTGAAGTAGAGGTCAAAAAAAGTCTGCAAATCACTGGCTGCTGCTTGTGTAGCTTACTTTAAATGCATGCTTATTTGTAACGGTTAATTGACCTCAATGAACATATAAGCATTTTTTGTTTATCAGCTCCTCTCTCTTCTGAACTTTGGCAGCTGGACAATCCACTGATTCTGTTTAAGACTGATGTAGTGAGTAAATCAAACTGAAAATATGAAAGTGGGAGAGACAGAAATATGATTTTGAGGCGGACAGGCCTCCCCCACCACCACTGATACGCATCTACGATTTCTCCCTTTCCATGACTACGTGTAAATCACGAATTTCATGGCGTGACTGTTCATCTGAGCGGTGCGGGGAGATGATTGGCTGCGGCCCACAACACAGCAGTGTCTCCGCGGCACCACGACAGCTGATGCAGGGCAGCTCTCGGGGTAAACTCAGCTTTTGTGTTCAAAACAAAACCCTCGCTCTGCAGTCCTGTCTCTTCTATCCAGCTACTCAGTCAGTTGAGGAGACTGAGTGGTTCCACATGCGAAGGCCTGGGGCTTCACACATAAGCTTAGCAGCGGGGATGAAGTATACTGTCTGTACATATCATCACATCATTAGGCCCAAAGGGATTGCTGCGATGGATTAGGAGCTGTCTACCTGCAAAGCTCAGATGAATTTATGAAGCACTTTATCATGATGAGGCATGAGTGGAACGCTTTGTCTCCTTCCATTTGTGTTTATCTGTGGGAATAATGATCGTGTCTCACTCCGGTTCGCTCGTTCTCTTTCACTCACTCCATCTTGATTTCTCTCTCTGTCACGTTTGTGTGTGTTCTGACCTTTGACTCCTCCCTATTTTTGACACTGCTGGTTGTGAGCAGAAGATAAGCGATGTTGTCCGAGGCTCTCCGTCCAGCCGTTTGAGCTGCGCGTGGGAGGAAGCAAATTGTCCATTAAGTGTTTCTGCTGAGGCTGAGAGAAGATTTGATATAGTGGGGAAACAAAAGTAATATGTACCAGGAAATTCAATTGTCTCTCTCCACCAAGTTTGAGCTTTAGTTTGGCTTCCCCACCAAATCAATTTCACATGAAAGCATGAGTTCAAATGAGGTTTAAGTGTGAGTCTGCCTTGCAGTCAGCCTCCTTTCGCCCTCGCTGAGCTCCTGCGCAGATTCGATGCAAGTGTTTATCAGTGTTTACATGAAAGAACTTCTATGACTCAGATGGACTTCCTCACATGCTGCTGCGATTCGGAGGGGCACAATAGAAGGAAGCTACCTCTTCGTTCTCACAAGGCTGATGCGGTACTACATGAGGTACTAGTGAGCATAGGAAACACTCCCCTTTGCTGCAGTGTGAAGGTCCTTGACCCCAGCAAAGCTGCAGTTAATACATGTTGTGAAAGTAAGAGGAGTTCAGGAAGGTGCCCTCCACTCCTTCAGTATCAAGAGACTTAAAGTGAGAACAGAAGTTGCTGCCAGGAAGCTGCAGTTACAACCTGGAGTTCAGAGGTCGTGTTTTGGATAGTCAGCTGAGGGAAGCGGGGTAAGGTGAAGTCACTCTCTGCCGTGTCTTTGCCAGGCAGACCTGATTTGACTGCACCGGATCATGTTACGACGGCAGGAACCTCCAGGAGGCTCTCAGGCCTCGAGGGTCAGCATCTCTCCAGACCACAAGGCCTTCTCTGTTCTTTGAGGAAGCCTGGCTGTTATCTAACCCCCGTGCACAGCGCTCTCCTCTAACAATGCTAACTAAATCCCCAGTGCCGGTCAGGTTCATGCTGAACTCTCAGAGTAGGCAAATGAAGTCATAACACTAATGCTTGGATTACAGGATAACAAGGAGGCCAAATCAGAGCACCAAAGCTTTTTTTGCTTGTTTATCACAGTCAAAACTACCAAACAGATCATTTTACATGTACAGTGTAATCCAGATGTATGTTAACAGCTGAGTACATTTTTTTTATACCTATAAATTGTTTTTTTTATATATATATATTTATTCAAAAGTATGTTAAAAGTAGAACATAAAATTCAGTATAGTATGAGCATATTTTTAGAGGACAGTTGCTGGACTGAATGACGAGATCCATTAGATGCCTATAGGTGCAGAAACTAAACATCCAGGGTTAGTGTTAAGTGTCTAAAACATCCATCCATCCTTTATCTATACAACACTTAATCCTCATTAGGGTTGAGGAGGGGTTCTGGAGTCTATCCTAGTTGACTGAGGGTGAAGGCAGGGGACACCTGGACAGGTAACAGTCTATCACAGAGCTACACATAGAGACAAACAATCACACTCACATTCACATTTACAATTTAGAATCACCAATTAACCTCAGCATGTTTGTGGACTGTGGGAGGAACACGGAAAAAACCCACACATGTACAAGGAGAACATGCAAACTCCATGCAGAAAGATCCCGGGGAAGGCGGGGACACAAACTGGTGATTTTCTAGCTACAAGGCAAAAGTGCTAACCACCAAGTCACTGTTTAGCCCCTGTCTAAAACAGCATCACAGTAATGTATATAAAGTAGTTTATGTCATGATTGATGTCATAACTGACATTATTGGATTAGACTGGTTTACTTCCCACATCTCCAACTTTTGCAGCAATTCCAGCAGGCTCTACTCAAACCTTTAGAGCTATTATGATCTTAAAATAGGTGCTAAAATGCAACAAAAAACAAAAAAAAAGCAAACAATTTTCACTTTTCTGTGGATTCCTGCCTTAGTGCTGCATTAAAACTCCTTCTTACGTCCTTCCTCTCCTTGTTATTTGTATGTGGCCTGTCTAGAAGCAGAAGTCTGGCTGAAGCTTTTACTGTTACTACTGTTCTGGTGTTTACCTTCAAGACACAAGCTAGACTACCTGTTGCTATAACTTTACACCACTGTAAAATCCTGGGCGGTTAGTGCTAGAAAACACTCTCCAGTGACAAGCTTTAGGATTCATGGATGCATTACTCAAACTGTGCTTCCTACATTCGATTTATCTTCTCACCAGTACCTGCTGGGACATGCCCCTTGTGTTTCTTTTTTTTTCTTCTAGGAGTACTATTTATGTTCTTACAGTTGTGGTAGGTCTTAACCTGTCACACAATGAGCCTGATGTTACTTCCCACCAACATTATGTGTGTAATAAAAGCTGCAGCTTGTATTCTGAAGGTAGTCTACAGCCCCTCCTAGCAGCAAATCATCATCCTCCATCACAGTTGATACAGACAGGTTATTTTAGCGAGGTCAACGTTTATTCAGCCAGCAGTCACGCCCAGTGGAGACACGGCTTTAGCAGCGAGCCACTTCCCTGCCCAGAAACACTGGTAGGCTCCTCACAAAGGAACTGAATTGTCTGTTGAACTGCTCAGCATCACAGTAAAGCGCAGTCATATTTGTGTGTCACTCTCACACCTGCCTGAAATAGATCTCCCCAGCCGCCCAGCCGCCCAGCCTTAAGTATAAGTCCTGACAGGTCCTGACTGTGGTTTACAGATTGCACTGGCAGCAGAGCTAATAAAGGATGTCACTCTGTTTGACTAAGACTAGCAGCGCACGTGTTTTGTTTTTGCTATTTTTTTTCAGCAGGGGAATATTTGGAGCTCAGTTTTCCACTGTTTTTGTTTATTCATGAGAGGGTGTCCTCCCGGTTACAGCTTTCCATTATTAACCTGGGCAACTGAAAAGAGAAAAAAAAAAGAAACAAGTTTCCAGTGCGGTTGCGAGAGAGATGCCAGCCCGCTTTGCCTCACTATTGTGCAACTTAACATAGAATTCTCTCTCTCTTTTTTTTTTACAATTGTATATAGAAATCATGAAAGTGGAAAATTAACACCTGGCGTGCTTTTTTCAAACAATACATCTGACTTTACAAGACCTAGTTTACGTATATCCCTGCCCATCCACGTTATGCAAGGGGCTGAATTTTTGGAGCCAAATTCCAGTCAGGACAAAATGTTCCCCAGCATGTCTGACTGCCTTCCTCTTTGCTGCATATTTGTGGTTATCTAGTCACTTCATGGAAGGTGAGACAGACTCAAAAATGCAGAGAGGTCATGCCAATGTCTTAAATGGAAAAAACAGTAAAAAGTGCATTGATGGAACTGTGATCTTGGTTAATTTTTTAGCTCTAAGGATTTTGCTGTCAACAAAAACTGATCGAGTGAAGAAAAGGTTTTTGAATTGAATAAAACTAAATGTATTGGGAGAGCTGTTAGTGTGTGCAAGGCTTTTTGTTCACACACAGTCATGGCCTGTGTGTGCTTATCTGTCAGTCATTCAGGTTCTTTAAAATTTCTTCATTTCCCAGAAGTTGCAGCTAAATGGTGACATGAGCCCCATTAAAGAGCTATAAATAACACCTTGGTGTTGTCTTGTGGTGTAGCAGTAGGCCACATCCTGTTTCTAAAATTCTCACGTTGCCGACAGAGTACATAGATGAAAACACAAGGGCCAGTGTTTTACCTTTCCTCTCACTTTATCGCTCGTTTCTTCAGAATGGAACATCATTGGGCATGCCAATGGAAAATATTAGTTGATAAAGAGCAGCAAAATAACACCACAGTTACAATGTGGGAGGAGGAGACGTCACATTTTGTTGTTTTTTTTCAGTGACTGAAAAGAAGAAAGGAAGCCACAGCTTTCAATCTGAGAAAAACAAAACGTACATGTGTGGCTTTTCGCTGCCGAGCTGTCGGGTTTTCCCGTCTCTTCTTCTTTAGAACTACCTGGAGCTGTTTTCTCACCTCAGCAGCGACATTAAAGTTTGATCATTTAATTGTTACATGTGCTTGCACTTCCTCTATGGCCTGCGATGGCAAGGCTAAAAATAACCTCAGCATGTAAATGCCTGTTTAGCCCAGAGCGGAATAGAGTTGAAAACAGCCAGCAGTGTTGGCACAGGATGGATTTTTCCAATGGGAGTTCCTCCTGTTGAGGGAGGTGAGTCCCAACCAACCTGTGTGTATGTGTGTGCAGAAAGGTGGGTGTTTCTGCACACAGAAAGCAGGGCATACTATTACAGGTGTGTGGCCGACTTTTTAAAAAAAAATCTGTTACACATTATTTACTGCTATAAGTATATTTATTTTGTCTCCAACTTAATTTGGTTCATTCATTAGTTTTGTTTATTGTGCTTTTCGAAAATTCTTTTTTTTTGTCATTAGCAACTACTAATAGATTTAAATACAGACAGAGAAGAAGAGACAAGAAATAACAATCGATCATGATAAAAACATGCAAGGGGCACCCATCTCATGTCACCCAGATTTGTCTAACAGAGTTATACTTCATGGGAAATTTTCAGAGGTTGCTGCACAACCCCAAATGTCTGTTCTGATGGCAACAACTCATATTCACCATAAGAAAGTGTGTGATATATCACCAAAGGTTACTCGCCATTTCCTCCCCACTCTGTGCTCACAAGGTACACTACCGTTCAAAAGTTTGGGGTCATTTAGAAATGTCCTTATTTTGAAAGAAAAGCAGTTTTTTTCAATGAAGACATGGTTGAATTCTTCAGAAATACAGTCTATATCTTGTCAATGTGGTAAATTCTAGCTGGAATTGGCTGATTTTTAATGGAATATCTCCATAGGGGTACAGAGGAACATTTCCAGCAACCATCACTCCTGTGTTCTAATGCTACATTGTGTTAGCTAATGGTGTTGAAAGGCTCATTGATGATTAGAAAACCCTGTGCAGTTATGTTAGTACATGGATAAAAGTGGGAGTTTTCATGGGAAACATGAAATAGTCTGGGTGACCCCAAACTTTTGAACGGTAGTGTAGATGTCATACTAGGACTTTGCTGACATGCAGTCTTGCTAGTACTATCAACAAGTGTGTTGAGTTGCTTCTTACTGTATATAGTGAAAAATGCAAAGCGATAAAGTCAAAATGTAGAATACTCTCCTCAAATGAACAATAAAAAAGAACCACTTTATGTCTATTCACTCCAAACTGTCAAACTTTCTACATGAAGTACTATCATTCTAATAGTATCCTGTAACCTTGGTAGTATCTATTTCTGTAGTGTTTCTGCACTTCATTTAACATAGATTACTACAACTGTCCCTTTGTTGTAAAAGAAAAAGTAGAAAAAATTATTTATTTTATGTTTTATCTCCACCTTTGCCACACAATATGACATTATAGGGAGAATGATAAGCAGAATTGAAGTAGTTGCATATTAAAAGAATTCCAAATTGTTTTTTCTTAGTTTTGTTTTCATCTCGATCAGTGCTGATGCTTCACCATCCACCAAACAGTATCTTGTGATAACAAACTGCAGGCCCACTTTGAACCTCGGAGTGGGTGGACTTCCTGTCTCGGCTCCGATGGTGGTTTTTCGCCAGACTCTTTCTTTCTGTCTCTGTCTACATCAGCATGTGTTATCACAGCGAGCTCTACAACTGCGGAGCTTCTTGTTTGTGTCGAGCCGCAGGTCTCGGGGTCCTCGCCATCTTCTCGGTCACTTCCCTCTGTTTTGCCAAAGAACACAGAGCAGATAAAGGCAGAGGACTGATCTCCGTCTGCCCGACTGTGGGAAAAGCGCGGGCACAGGAACTAGTGCAGGAAAGACAAGACGGTGACTTAAAAACAGAGATGTGTGTGTGGAGCCGATATGAGTTCATAATGGCATTGATATGTTTGGATTGCAGCTACTGATATCCAGTATTTCTCAACGTGGCCGTGTGCATGCCAAGTATGCAGTGAAGCATTGCCATGTCTGATGTTAGATCACATTCGGTACAAGTTTTAAGCCTTTTGTAACAGGAGAAATTAATTTGGTGTGATTTCATCTAATAAAAGCTGCGTTTTTAAATATTAACATTGCTCTAATTGGCTCAATCACAGACGCATAGGATCACTTTTTACATACTGTTTCCATAAGACATCCAGGGATCATTGCTGGATTAAACTCGTAGTTGAGAGCAAAGTTCAAATGTTGTGCTAGGCCCCTATAAGCCCTCAATTTGTCCTATCTGTTTTTCTGCTTTAAAGTCATTTTTGATTCCAACTGTGGTAGTTTGACCCTAAATTTAGAAATTTACGACCCACAAGCACAAGTTTAGCACAATGAGGACGTATCAAGATTAGATAATGAAGCAGTTCCTACTGAAGGGTCCTAATCATTTAATTTATCGTGCAGTGTTGTATTTTTAAAAAGACACTGAAACTAGAGGGATTTAGTGTTCGATAAAGGTGTAGATTTTTAAAAACTAAATATATCCTGACTTTTTCTCTGTAGAATGAGTGACGATCCAGATATTATTACTCTGCCAAGGAATGTGGTGGAGTTATGTGATGATTGCCGTATGTTTGTCCGTCTGTCTGTCTGTTAGCAACATTAATTAAAAAACGGACCAACAGATTTGGATGAAATTTTCAGGGAAGGTCAGAAATTACACAAAGACTAAGTGATTAGATTTTGGCAGTTTATAGTCTGGATCCACGGATTTGTTAAAGATTTCTGTATCATTGTGAGATAGCAGCACAGCGTCACTGTAACTATGACAACAAGTGAACACTACATCAGCTGCCAGCTGAGGATCACATGATTGCGATCACATTACAAATCCACTGCTGTGGATTTATTGGGACTTATCCGTTGGAAATCATACAAGGAACAATTGACTAAATTGTGGGAGTGTTTCAGAGTCCCATCAATTCCTGCCGCCAGCTACATATTAAGGTCACGCGATTCGGTATCACTAATTTTTCATTGAAGATTTCATCCGTCGGAAATGACACGACTGAGCAGCCATGGTGGAGTACTGCGCTCTCTGAGTGCTTTTCATGTTGATCCTATATTTCCCATAATACCGGTTGATAGCACATTTTATTAGACCCTCCTGTCCATTTTTTTCACTCTCCACGTTACCAGTTTGCAACACAAGTTTTCTGTTATAAAGTCAAACTTGAGACAACTCTGGTGATGTCATCAGGGTTGTATTTTCAGACGTCAGAAAGCCCTCAACATGGTCACACAAGACATTATGCAACTGTTTGGTATTAGGAACGACAAGCAAACTGATGTAAATGTGTGAAATCTGTGGAATGACCCTTTAAATTAGCCTGGATTTCATTTGGGGACCTGAATCAGTCGCCTGCTTTGCCCCTTTCCAGGTATTCAAACTTTCAACTCCTCTAGGCCCGTTTTTTCCATTAAATGTAATAAGGCTGCAATGATGTGAATCATTATTCAATGTGGCCGGTTTATAATAATCTGTTATGTCTCTTTTTGTGTTTCCACAGTTAATGAGATCATCAGGAACGACCTCTCCAGCATTTCTGTGCACACTCATGCATAGGCATCCAGAAGTTCTCTGCAGCAGCAGCAGCACATACACAACTTCAAACAGCAACAAAAAAGAGGACAAAAAAAAGCCAGAGATCCAGATTATGAAGAATAAAGTTTTGACCAGGATCTCCCACCTGAACATCATCGCCATCAGCTCCTCCCGCTGCAGACTCACATTGACAATCACTGGCAAGAATCAACAGGGGAATGTTATATTTACAACAACAAAAAAAAGGGAAATCATATCAGGGGGCAAAGTATACGACTACACTTGCCTTATTTCACAGAAGATGTTTAGTGGACCAAACAGCTCAATGAGACTGAATTACTCTTCTATGTTTAACAAATGACAATCTTCATTTGGTGTGATCTGTAAGCTAATGCATGGACAAGCTAATGGGACAGTAAGTGTCGAGCGTCATCACTTTGGTTCATTTGTTTGTGCAGTCAGTCCGCAACAACCGCATCGGTGCCTTACAGCAGTGATACTGACAGCAGACAACAGCAGCAGCAGTCACACAGATGCAAATGGTTCATTGTAACCCAAAGTGGAAGATTTTATATGACATTTTTGTATCATTTCAATGATTTGTTTACAGGGAAACAGAATTTTAAAAAAGGCTGGAAAACTATGTAGGGGAGTATGTGAATAGATTAGAATTGTATTTTTCCTGCTTCCTTATTATTATCTTTGTTCATTTATACTGAATGTTATGTATGATATTCTTTTGTATAAACATGTATTTGAAAATATGTATGCCTTATCCTTATATCATGCAGTTTGCTATTTAGCTTTCCTGTTTTTTTTTTTCCCACCATTTGTCTTCCCCTGATATGGCTTTGTACCATTTCTCCTATCCTGCGTTATGCTTTTCACCTTAGTGCCTATTTTTTATCACGCTTTTCCCGGTCTTCCAGTCCTCCGCCCAGATCATGACATAATGATGCAAAGACAATCAGAGAGAGTATGGAATATATAGTACATATCCTATGACAGCAGTTCCTGGTTTGTAGGGGCTTATAAAGGCAGGTATCAGAGTTTTCTTCTTCCCCAGCTTTGAGATAATTAAACAATGGTATGCTTACCTGCTGAATTTAAAAGAGAATATTCCTGGACAATGCATATATTTGTCTGTTACTTCTTGCACTGCAGGTTTGCATGTAAATAGGCACAGGGATTATCTAAGTAGGCCACAGGCTCAGTTTTGCTCATCATCTGGGTGATTTCACTGAGGAGTCGGCAGGACTGTTACTAAACAGCTGGCAATAATTGATCTGAGTTAACCAAAGGATTTTATCTTTGGTGAAATTATTGTCCAAGTTTCCTTTTTCTGTCAGAGACTTTAGCATAGAGTGGTTTTCCCCCCGTACAAAAAAAAAATAAAAACATTATGCACTTTACCGTAGAAACAGAGCAGATTTTCTTGCCTCCAGACCAAATATCGTAGGCTGATTTCCACTGTTGTGTCACTAACGTATCTTCATCAACTCATAGCCGCAGTCTTTTCCATGTGATCGTCTTTCGGAGCATGCACGCTGTACTATCGTCGGGGATCATTTAGCTGATCGTAGCTTCCAGAATAGCTTCCTAATCCATTTTTGGACATATACTATAATAGCATGACTAAACTGTATGGAAAAAAAAGGTTTCTATTTTGTGCCTTACTCTCTTTCTCGGCTACAAAATCGTTGCAACTCTGTAATGCTTTTCAGTGTAGGCACAAGGTGAAATATATTTCTCTTTAATATGAAATATTTATGAAAAATGAAATGTGTTTTAAGTGCATTTAATGTGTTCTCAAAAATGAATTAATAAATGGCATAATGGTGACCATGAATTACAAAAAACCTGGTGTTATATTTACATTTGAGCGAGTACTCTGTTGATTTTGCCTTTTCATATTACTTTTAATGACAACACTTAATCTATAAGGGAATTTCACATTGGAAATTAGAAAGTTGCTTTAAAGCCCCCCAAAAAAACGAACTGCAAAACTTTTGTTCTTGTTTTAACTTTAAATAAACTTGAAATATGAAAAGTGTGCAACACTTTCTTTATTCCAGAAGTTTTTGAGAAAGTATTTAATTTTTTTTAAGTAAAGCTAAACATTTAAACAAAATAAACAAATAATTGTGATTTCCAGAAAATCACAGTTAATTTTCAAGTTTTTTTCAAAATTTACTTATATATTTTTTATTACAGCAATTAAATCAGCTGGACATTGTGCAGATTAAGTCAATGCATTTCCACCACAGTTTTACAACTTACACATGTACCTTCTGCCACCCACCCTGTACTTTAGCAGGACAAAATGCAACAAGCTGCTGATATGCCAAGTGCAAGCAGAGGCCTGTGTGTTTTCCGATGAGTATTGTTAGCGGTGGGTAGTTATGAGTGAAACAGCTCCTCGCCATGGGAGCTGTGCCACGCTCCTGTGTACCACCTGCCAGTCCTCCAGACTTTTTCCATTCAGCAAAGTTATGAAGCGCCCATCCCCATAGTGACAGAAGGCAGGCCTAGGCGGTGCTCCCCTGTACGACCGTGGTACAAGCCCAAAATAGCCCCACTATTTACAGATGCAGTCACGCCCCTTTTTCCTGGCACCCTGTTCTCCTTACCTTAGTCTTCCTCTAACAGCGCCATACCCTCTGACACAGTGGAGAGTTGACTCCGGGCCACGGTTTCCACTGCAGAGGCAGCGGACAAGAAGAGAAGCTGCCTAAAACAATGGAATATCACTGAAATGTAGAGAAATGCCAAACTTTTTTTTTTCAAAATACCACTGCATATATATATATATATATATATATATATATATATATATATATATATATATATATGTATATATAGACACACACACACACAGATCAGCCACAACATTATGACTACTGACAGGTGAAGTGAGTAACATTAATCATCTTGTTATAATGCAACATTCTGCTGGGAAACCTTGAGCAAACCCCATGCCCCCCCACCCACCATGGCAGCAGCAGTCCTTGATGCCAGTTGCAGCAGGATAATGCACCCCGACAAACCATAAAAACTGCTCAGGAGTGGCCAGTGGAACACGACAGAGCTAAGGTGTTCACCCAGGTTCCACACTCCCCAGATCTAAATCTCATTTAGCATCTGTGGGATGTCCCAGGATAAACCTAGATAGGTCCCACCCAGCAACCCACAGGACCCACAGGACCCACAGGATTCACTGCCACCATCCTGGTGCCACCAGGACAACCCTAGAGGTCCTGAGTCCATGCCCCACTGGGTCAGAGGAATTTTAGCAGCATAAAGGGGACCAACACAGTATTAGGCAGGTGTTCATAATGTTATGCCTTATCGGTGTATATATCTTAGTTATGAGAATGAAACACGGGATTAAGCATGCTTAAACAATGACTGCTCAAAAGGCTTATTTTCTTGAATTTTGCACATAAACTCCTACATTTCCAAATTTAACATCACGATTAGCTCAGCTTTGCACAAAGACTGAAAACGGGGGCACAGCCACTACAGAGTTAACAAAGTCTGTCTAACCACAACTCTAAAGCTGACTAATTAACACTTCAAAAGGTGTAAAGATGACAAGTTGTGGTTTTAAAGGGATTAAGAATGATTCTATTTCTTTCACTACAACATATAACAGCATGTAATGTGTTTATTACTGAGCTTTAGGGGAGCTGGAAGCTTCTTTGTTTGACAGTCAGGCTACATGTTTTCCCTTGTGTTCAGATTCTGTGCTCTCACTCTTCTGTTCATATGCATATTTAATTGAAATATTTGAGTGTAGTATTGATATTCTCACTTTGTCTCAGTCAGAAAGCATATTTAACCCTGAATAATTGTGTTACAGTAATACTTTATTCATACACTGATAGCAGTGCTTTGGATTTGAGTTTAAAAGGTTTAAAAAATGCTCTGGTGCTCCTTGAATCTCACACAATCTGCTGCATGTGTATAATCCTGTCTTTATCTTAAGACTGATAGTCCCACTGTATCACTGCAGCTGCATTTATATCTGGGTTTGCCAGGAAATGTGTTTTATTGCACTGCTTATCTGAAACTGAGTAGGAATTTTCATTTAAAAAAATACTCCTGCAGTCTTTTCTTATTTGTCATCAGAACTTTGTTGTTAGCTATAGTCTGCTTGGCTTTAGCTATTGATTTGGTTTCCTAATAATTCCTTGGAGATCTGAAAGATTTGTGGTCTTACCTTAACTCCAAGCAACCTGCTGCTTCTCCAGCTGGAAATATAGAGTGTGTGTGACTGATTCCACCGATTGCCTGATCAAATGATCAAGAACATGATTGACTGACAGGCTGACTTGCTGACAGACAGACAGTCTGACAGATAACAGACACACTCTCCCATTGGATGGCCACAGCAGCCTCAGCATCACAGACAGGCAAAAAGTCAATCCCTGATCATAACGATTGCAGCGCGTGCCTTTTTTCTCCCCGAGGTCCGCATGTACACACCACCTGGCAGAGGGCACGACTTAGAAGTTTCATTGTACAGATTTATAGTGTCTTTATGACCTCACTTCCTCCCTTATTGTATTCCCACAGAGCCCTTGATTTGGGCTTTTATAAAGCGAGCGCATAGGCACAGTGCTGGAGCTGCTGCCCTCGTCTCTCATCGGCCATCTGCATGCAGTAAATCCTCAATATACCTCTGTTATGAAGGGCATGTTGAGAGAACCATGGGGGTGGCTTTAAGAGATGCTTTAAGAGATAATTGCTTGACCATACTGAGGGTCCTTTGATACTTCTGCCACATAAGCCGATCGTGCATTCGGTCTCTTTCGGTCCTGTGAGTCAGTTTTTGTGACTTTTTTTTTTTTTTTTTATTATTCGTCAGAAACACATGTCAGATGACTATAAACAGACCTTCTTATCAGTTACCTTTAGGATGATGAAGAAAGAAGATGAGGACCATATGTGTGTGTGAGAGCATGTGTGTGTGTGTGTGTGTGTGTGTGTGTGTGTGTGTGTGTGTGTGTGTTTACATGTGTCTTTTGAATCTGTTTGGGGCGGGGCTGTCCGGCTCCACAGGTGTACACAAACCCTCTTTTTATGGGACTGTTTCACACGTGACAGGATCAGCAGATGACATGCTGACATGGTCACATCGCTGCAGACCCACAGACAAATCACCTTTTTAAAAGACACTTTTAGAGACTCTAAGAAAGGCAACCAGATGGGGCCTGGAAAAATCTTGTGCCGTCTTTTATTCTCCCATCTGCAATCATTCAGCTTGATTCGCTCTTTCTTTTGTGATGCGTGAAATGTTGTGCAAGGATTTATAAAATTCAGCGGAGGGACAGATGTTTGAGCTTAAGTAATGTGAAAAGTGAGAATTGTCTTTAAGTGTCTGTTTATACGATCACAACACGTGAGTTCTCTATTCTCCACATCAAAGTCATAGCATTCAATATCTAGTTCACTCTGAGAGCTGTGTTTCTTTGTGGAAAGAAAAAAAACAAAAAACTGCAAGACATCCGAAGCAATCATTCTTCCATTGTTTGCTGTAAATGTTTCGGTACATATGCAGAATGTTTATGTTGAAGTAAACTGGAGTGAGCATTAGGGATGCTCTTAATGGGCTACAGTAAAAGCCCTTGCTAGTCAAGAGTTCAGGCAGGTGCAGACTCTTACAGTAGATAAAGGAGCCTGGCACTGGAGATGAGTTCACGACAATCACTGTGAGGCTTTTAGACGCCTTCTCCAAGCTCAATCTTCATTTCCCCTGACACTGATTTTGCAATAAGGATCCGGAGAAAAGGGGAATGTCCATCTATTCATTTTAATGATCCCTCATTATTGACTGCTGGCAGGGAGGGGGCGGGCAAAGGTAATGATTCTTTGTCTTTGCTGGCCAATCACTCCTCTTAAAGGAATAAGACTCTAAATAAGGCCACTAATGGATGCCCGGTGTGACCTAAAGCTGACCCCAGATGTAACCCCTGCAAACTGACTTCCCGAAACGAAGAACTGAGAGTTTAGCTATTCCTTTTTTTTCACTTAGTTGTTTATGATTTGCCCAAATGGGAGGAAGAATTATCATGATCGTAAAAGTCTAACCACAAATTCTGTGTGGTCTGTAAATATTGATTGAAAGGAACAAGCAAAGCATGTCACTATCCTCAATCTGGTTTGCTTTTTTTATGATGAGATAAAGGTCCAGTGAGTAGGATTTAGGGGATTTGCTTGCTGAAAATAACAATTGTGGCACTTTTGTTATCTCAGAATGACTCATTTATATCCACAGAGGGGTCCACCGTCTTACAGTACCCAAAAATGAGCCAAATGTTGTCTCTAGAGAAGATCTTCTGTTTTTAGCAGGTTCCTGCAAGCTCGGAAGGGGAAACAAATGTTAGTCGGCAGCAATCTACTGTACTGCTAGATGCTACAAAATCCTACACACCAGACCTTTTTAGATGAGTAAACTGCCACTACACCATTAAGCGTGAAGCTTGAGTCAGCAGCCTGCTAGGTTAGCTTGAAAAAAGTGGCAACTGGGGAAAAACTGAAAATCTAAAGGTAACAAAACCTCAATGCTGAAGCTGACTAATTGTGTCAACATAAAAAAGGTGTGAAAATGAAATGTGGTTTTACAAGGGTTTACGTGCTGGGCTGTTCCTTGGTTGGGCATTTACCTTCCTGGAATTTACCCTGGTTGAGTGATGACAAGACAAGTTACTGCACCAGGCCAAGAAAAAGTCATAGTACCTTCTTCTATCTTGTTAATGGATAAATATGACAGCCAAGCAGGAAACAGTTAGCTTAGCTTTACACAGAGCCACATACAGAAGAAACAATGTGTCTGGCTCTGTCCAAAGGCACAGAATATCACATTACATCTTGTTATATCCTTTTGGAGTTGTATGAAGTCCCTGTATCTAACATAAAAATAGTCAGATACACGGATCAAAAAACCCGCTTACAGGTGAAGTGAATGATTGTTATCATCTTGTCACAAAGGTCCTGACATTGATGTGGATGTTACTGTGACATGCAGTACCCAGCTAACCGTTGTTAGCTTCCCCTGCAGGACAATATGTCCTTGAATTTCCCTTGGGATTAATTAAGTATCTATCTATCTATCTATCTATCTATCTATCTATCTATCTATCTATCTATCTATCTATCTATCTATCTATCTATCTATCTATCTATCTATCTATCTATCTATCTATCTATCTATCTATCTATCTATCTATCTATCTATCTATCTGTCTGTCTATCTATCTATCTATCTATGTCCAGTCACCTCCCAAAAACACTTCTGTAGTGGATCGAGGAATACAACCAAGAGGTCAGGCCTCCAAACTTCCCATATCCCAATCTGATGAAGCACCCTCGCAATTCATAGAAATAACCCAAGGCAAGGCAAGGCAAGTTAATTTGTATAGCACCATTCATACACAATGGCAAAGAAATACATTCAGAAAAATGATTTAAAGGTAGACATTCATTAAAATCATAGAAATAAAACATAAAAGTAGACATTAAGATCATAAAAGGGCATCAAAAGTCAAGAAAACAGATTGAGCAAACAGAATAATCCACCGAGGCCTCATATGACCCCAAGCATCTGTTCCCAACATCCTGGTCCCGTTTTCATGCCCTGACGATTTAGAACAAGTAGTTTAAATGTTTTGGCTGATTCAGATTACCAGCCAAAAAAACACACTTGTTGCTTCTTCCCTTTTGATTTTGTACAGATTAAACATCAAGAATAATGTCTTAACTTACAAACTTTAGTAGTGTTTGCCGCCTTTGAGAAGGGCCACTCTCACTGTTTGCCTGCTTCCAGTCTTTATGTGTAGCTAATCCAGCTGACTGTTGGTTTCATATGTACCACAAAGACATAGGAGGGGTGTCGATATTCTTATTCTAACTCTCGGCAAAACACAGAACCTTCCAAAAAAGTCTAACTATTGATATTCATTTTCTTCCCACCCAACTTTTTCAAATATTTTCTCTGCACCCTTAGCAGAGCTATCATATATTGATTTAAATGTCTTCAGCAAATAAATTTCAAATGACTTTCAAGAAGTCAGAGCTCCAGAAAACACTGAGGCATTTCCTTCTTTCACTGGAGCTCAGGCAGTCTGATTTATGCAAAATCCTCCTATGTGTGAATAGCACGCAGGCCGCTGATAGCACATTATGAAGCCTTTATTTTACTGGTTATGAGCATCTCACCCCGGCTGAGCTGTCATCAGTCTGTCAAGGTAACGAACCCTGCAGCCTCCAACAGCTCTTTACGGCATACTTGTTCACACCGCTGAAGAAATACACTCAGGTATTGGTTGTTCTGCGTGAATCGTCTGGTGGATGATGGGTGGGCGGGGATGTTATTAGGAGCATTCATCTACAAAGCTCCCCAAGCAATACTATACAGAAACTGACCACAAGACAACCCTATCATCCTCAAAGATTACCTGTCTCCTGCACTGTATATGAATGTTTTATCATAAAAGCTTTTCTTTTTTGCTAAGTGCCTCCTTGAGTGTTTGCTTTTAACTTTTGATTACTTTATGTCTTGTTGCAAAGAAGAAAAAAATAAAAAGGCCCAGCCCATTTGAATATAATGGACTTAACGGGAAAGGTAGTCTATTTTGCTTCATTGACAAGATTTATTGTGGTGGTCTAATCCAACACAAAATGTGTGAAAGTTTGGACACTGTGGTAATGTTAGTGCTTTGGAGAAAGTTAAATTTTTATCTTGACACTGTCAAAGTGAGCCAAGCAGGTGGAGAGGAAAGGGAGAAAACAGACATGACACAATCATATAAATAAAAGACTATGGCAGGCTTTGTATAGGATCCATATGTCTCCATCTGTGAGGAAATATAGGATGTCATGCATTACAGTGTAAAAAGACTCATTTACCACCATTAAAAGCAACCCTGTTGAACATCTCTGCTTTTGATGTGGCAGATCACATCTCATTTGGTTCTTTCTTACATTCGATAGCCGACTTTCTCTTTTTATAAAGTCTTGAGTCATTTAGAAGAAAAAATATTTTTCTCTCTTTTGGTCCAGACGTTGAGGTTTCCAGGCCTTAGCCCCCCTCCATCTCCTCCTCCTCCACTAGGTTTTTACCAGACGTCGCGTTGTGAGAGGGGAATGGTCGATTGCATAACGGCAGGCGAGACTTGATCGTTCCTGGCCTTCTCACAAAATTCAATCATTCTCTGCATACTCCAATCCCATGACGGCCCATTAAAGAGCAGCGCGGGCTAGGATTTCCCCTCATGTGTTTTAAATTGAAATTACGGTCACAAAGTCTGCCATATGCATGAATCGAGGAAGACAAGGAGCTCTGGCCAAAGGAGATATCACAATAGCTGAAGGAGAGGAAGAGTAAGCCATAAAGGTAGCCAGGAAGGCCACACCATCCCACCTTCTCTCATAATAGTGCTTATTATCCCATCAAATACTGTCATATTGGGCAGGCTGTCCTGTCTGAGGTCATATCTGTATATCTGCATTTTACTTTGGATCATTTCACAACACTAAAAGGGACCTGTCAACATCGCTCACATTTAGAAAACATCAAAAACGGACTTTCTCTTGAATGTTTCTCCATATTCAGACAACAGGTTGCTAAAATCCTTCCAAGCAGGTCTTCAGCTTTTAAAGTGACAGAAACTACAGGAAGCGATAAGGAGAATAGGTGAAGTATGAGACATCAGGAGATGATGACCCCAGATGTTCTCTGAGGAGCCACTGGGATCTGAATCAGACTCTGACTGGCCATGAGTTCCTCATTCCTATTTCTCCTCGCGGACAGGAGGAAGGATAAACACACACACTCACACACACTCACTCACTCACACACCTACAAGGATAAGACATTCTCTGATTTACTGTGAGGAGGTTATGATGCAGACATGACGCCGGTGACCTGTCCAAGCACCCCACACAGATGCATCACTCCTCCACCTTAACCAAGGGTGGGTAACTTTTTAATTTTTTAAGTTTTTTAAAATTTTAAACACCAAGACAAAGGAAGAAACAAAGAGATTTGTATATTTACGCTGTGTTTTAACATAATTGAGTGGTAAGGTAGTCTGAGATCCAGTTTCATTTTAACACTGAAAATTAAATCTCCTCTTGTTGTCCTTATATTCAGCAAATGAAGCTCAATAACAACATTTTTCAAGTCTTTTCTCATCAAATCACTGTAGCAGCTCTTGAAACTTGACTGCAGCGATGAGATGCCTTCAGTTTCTGGTGATGATCTTTCAATCACACAGTGACATCTAGTGTTGGTTTTAAAAATGTGCAGGCTACCAACAGTGATGGGTTGTTTCTCGGTCGCTTTGGTACATTTCTCAGATCAGAATTTAAATTCTCAAAACTACTTGTTCAATCTTCACATCATTGTGTCACTTGTGCACATCAAAAAAGCAGTTTCTCATTTCTTTGAACAAGTTGCAAATGCTTTGGGACATCTACGCAAATGATTGTGTTCAATTCTCTGCTGTTTCCTACATTATCAATTGCTTATGTCATGTTGATCAAAATGTATTATCATGGGTCTCTGTTGAATAGTCTCACCCTCCACAACATTTAGGCATTAGTTCATCGCATTAAGTCTTTACATGCAAAATGGCTGAACAAGTTGTCAAAATATGCCAAATATTTTTCTATACATTTCCATTAGACTTTTTTTTCTAAATCTGCCCTGAATTGGTAAATTGCTCCCAAGTGAATCTTGACTTTCTCTAACAAAGGGAAATGTGTGAAGGGTTTGGGTTTTCTGAAATTGCTCAAACATGCAAGAGAAGATATTCATGATGTGGATGAGAATTTGTGTCCCAACAGACAGGAACATCAGGAGGTGTAGGAAGACTGTACTATAATTCCTACAGCACTGCATGTACAGTTTTCCCTAAGGAGATTGTCCTATGTTCACATTTCTACTTTTGTTTTTGTTTTTTTTCTTTGTGCTATGCAGCACTGTTTTCCTTTCTGTATCACAATGACATGGTCTGTCAACAGATTACAATATAGTACTTTTACAAACAGTAAAAGCATTAATGTGAATCTTGTCCAGTCTCTTGCAATCAATCTCCCACATACACTAAGGTGTAACTTACAATTTACAATAATTGTCAACCAAACGTTAGCCATAGTTTACATCAGAACATCCCTCCAGAGAACACTGTTATAATGACAACATAACTAAGCAGTTTGACTGTATTATCCACACAGTGACACCAGGACTGGTCATTCTGATGCCACTGACATGTTCATTGACACAGATATTTACTTTTGAGAGATGAACTAAGGATTTTGAGCAAGAAACTGGCTTTTGCAGGGAATCCATGGTGTTTGCTATTTGTACAAATTGTTTTGAGAAATGCACTTACTGTTCTGCTAATGTCGAGGATGATTCAAGAAATATACCAAAGTGACTGAGAAAAACTGTAATAGCGCCCATGACACTGCAAAGATCAAAAATGACTTGTTTCATTAAAACTATAACTAGGTGATAAATTAGCAGTTTGTGTGATGGATGCTGGCATGTCAGTTCAGGTTGTAGCCACACACTTGAATGTCCACAACTCCACTATTTGGCTTCTAAGTGTTTCAGGCAGCTCTGGATGTCTGACAGTTGCAATTTGGTAATTGCATTAAAGCAAAGAATGCAAAGCAACTTTATGTTCATCAGTGGATCATAAACAGATATGACAAATAAAAGTAGAAATGACACAAAAATGTTCAACATGAAAAAGTTCATTTCATGTTGAAGAAATCTGGAATCATTTTGGACCAGTTTCAAGTAATTATGGACAATTATTGGGTCATTATTTTTAACAGCTTTCATTGCATTTTGGACAAGTCTTCATTACCTGAGACAAGTTTTAAGACATTGTGATTCATTTCACACACATTTTGAGTCATTTTGGACAGTTTTAAAACCATTTCATACAGTATTTGTTATGTTGCACCCTTTTTGAAATGCGCAGAGGAGCGCAGAGAGACCAGCCACCGAAGCCTGCAGTCGATGGATTTCCTCTGCATGCAGCTGCCTAGACTTGACGTTGTTGTTTCTTTCAGTCTCCAGTGCAGCTTCTGCCTGGACTTCATCAGCCATGAGCAGTCTGAACTTTTTATCCACTCCCTCTTTGGTTTTGAGCAGCACATCTCTTTCCAGCAAGAGGTCCTTCTTCTCCTCCAGGATCTGGCTACTTTCTTGCTGCAGCTGTTGGTTCTCCTCCAGAAGGGCCTCCTTTTCTGACAGGAGTGTCTGATGATCCACCTGAAGGTTTTTGAGTTTCAGCTTAAGTAGCTGTTGGTGCTCTTGTGCCTCTTTTCTGGCTTGGTCCAGACGTGCTTGGAGCTCTATGTGTCTGGAGAATCTCTGCAGACATTCCCTTCTCTCCAGGGCCGTTACCTGGTCTCTCTGGGTCTGCAGCTCCCGTTGGGTGGTCCTGAGTTGAGAGGAAAGACTCTGGTTGTTCCTCTGGAGTCTGGAGATTTCTCTCTCATACAGGAGTTGGTCTTGCTGCAACCTCTGGTTCCTCTCTTGCAGCAGTTTAATCTTTTCCTTCAGTTTTTCAGTTTCATCTTTCTGTGACTGGTTATCAGTCCGAGATGAAACTTCTAAAGTTCTCTGTTGCTGAGTGGTGGCAGCGTCCTGCACAGAGTGGAATGCAGCTTTGCATGCAGCGCTGGACATCCTTCTGCTGCCTCTGTCAGTGTGTTGGTCCATTGTAGTCAAGTAGTGTTCAAGTGTTTTAGTCCTCAGTGCTTGAGAAAAGTGCTCGGTTGTGTTCTGGGAAGCTCTTGGAATCACTGTGTTTGTCTGAAGAAAGACGACAGATTCATGTTTCAGAACGACATATAAGACGTATTAAGATGTTCTGACGTCCTGATGTGCTGTGACCGTGATGTGGTGTGACATGTCGGCCTTCGATGCTGTTGCTCAGCAACAGGACACACACTGCAGAACGTTCTCCAACTGTAGCACTTGGTTAGCTCTAAGCTAATTGTCGGGAAAAAAAAAAAAACTTCTTCTAAACAAGCAATAACCCGATCGTCACCTCTTTCCGTAGGTTTGGGTGATTTGTTTCAATCATACAGATCTGACAAGATTTTCTTTACTGTCTTAATAAATCAACAATTCATAAAGCGCATTTCGATCAATGCTCTGCTGACATATTTTTAACGGTTTTGATGTTCCGTAAGCTAATGTTATTGTCCTCCACGTTACACTCCTCTGGTAAAATAAATGAACGAATCCCGTTCATTTTTTTGTCTGCGTCGTTTCTTATCCAAAATATAAATGCTATAGCACACTGATGAAGGTTTATATAGTAGGAGTCTTTATTACGGGTTTACGTCAGGTAAAAACACTGTATTTAATTCTAAGAAAATAAAGGTTTTGTTTATAAAACAGAAAGAGGGAATTTGCTATGTGTAGGCGGTGGTTCAATCATGTGTACAGTTGTGCAGAAAGACGTGCAGAAGAGGAAGAGGAAACCAAAAACTGCTGATCATTAAAGAAGCTACGTTGGTACTTGAAGGCAGCACAACTGCAGCGTCAACCAATAAATAAAAGCTTTCAGTCGACAGAAGCAGCAGCAGCAGTGTGGGGAAAACTGCTTTACACTCAGTGCTTTTAACCACCGGAATATGTGAAAATACATTTAACCGCGCTGCTGTTGTTAGTATGACGAATAAAACTACACTAAAGTTTTGGAAAAGGTTCAAATTCCAAACCACGTCAATTCATCTGTCGTGGCAGCCACAGGAGTCTCTGTCTGGACACAAAGAAACCGAGGAAGATTTAAAACATCAGGTGAGAGCTCCTCTAATGGCCCCTGAAACTTCCACGTTTTATATTACCTATTTAATCCCCACGTCTTCTTAATGCGGCTGCTGCAGTTTCAGTTAGCATTAGCTAAGTAGTTAGCTTCAAGCTGCTTCAACTGCTAGCTTTAGTTAGCCAAACTCAGCTGCGCAGTGTGAAATGAGTATCTTTTCAGGACCTTAGGTTTGTTTGTTTGTTTACGTTTTTAGCTGAGCATTAATTTCCCTACTGCCGACCCAATCAGTGTAATCACCTCTGAGTCTCCTTGTAGTTTGTTGGTCGAGTTATGTGCTACTTCCAGTTTCCATTTAGATATCGTGTATTTAAAATTAGCCTGTTGTTTAATGTCCTGCAGCCATAATAGCCAGCTGACATACTAACATCACCCGATCTAACAGTTCATTCTTCACCCCATTAAAGCTGCTAAACAGATCCAAGCTCCGTGCTCATCTATAAAATGTATACTTTGTCTGGTTCTGTGGATTTCTCTGCAGTGAACTCACACAGTGCGTGCTCTGAAGCGATATTAACAACACTGAGATTTCTTTTAACATTGTGCTTCCTGGTGGATCATTTCTTTGCCGAATTTACTGAAAGACCTAAATGTAAATACTAACGTGTGTTCAGCCTTGTTGGTGGCAATACTATTTAAGAATAAGGACAGTATTCTCAAATTTAGCATTTTTGAAATGAAGTATGCTGTGTTTATCTTAAAAGAAGAGAGTCACTCCTGAATCTGTCAAGACAGTATTTTTTCACACTTGCTTGCAGCTTTAAAAATTCTTATTTTAAGATGCAGTCCATTACATATTACAGTTTTTCTCAGTCGCTTTGGTATATTTCTCGAATCACCCTCGACAGTGAGTGCATTTCTCAAAACAATTCGTACAAATAGAAAAACACCATGGATTACCTGCAAAAGCCAGTCTCTTGCTCAAAATCCTTAGTTCAGCTCTCAAAAGTAAATATCAATGAACATGTCAGTGGCATCAGAATGACCAGTCCTTGTGTCATTGTGTGGATAATACAGTCAAATTGATTAGTCATGTTGTCATTATAACAGTGTACTCGGGAGGGATGTTTTGATGTAAACTATGGCTAAAATTTTGATGACAATTATTGTAAATTGTAAGTTACACCTTAGTGTATGTGGGAGATTGATTGCAAGAGACTGGACAAGATTCACATTTACGCTTTTACTGTTTATATTGTAATCTGTTGACAGACCACGTCATTGTGATACAGAAAGGAAAACAGTGCTGCATAGCACAAAGAAAGAAAAACAAAAGTAGAAATGTGAACATAGGACAATCTCCTTAGGGAAAACTGTACATGCAGGGCTGTAGGAATTATAGTACAGTCTTCCTACACCTGATGTTCCTGTCTGTTGGGACACAAATTCTCATCCACATCACGAATATCTTCTCTTGTGTCTTTGAGCAATTTCAGAAAACCCAAACCCTTCACACATTTCCCTTCATAGAGAAAGTCCAGATTCACTTGGGAGCAATTTACCAATTCAGGACAGATTTAGAAAAAAAAAGTCTAATGGAAATATATAGAAAAATATTTGGCATATTTTGACAACTTGTTCAACCATTTTGCATGTAAAGACTTAATGCGATGAACTAATGCCTAAATGTTGTGGAGGGTGAGACTATTCAAAAGAGACCCATGATAATACATTTTGATCAGCATGACATAAGCAGTTGATAATGTAGGAAACAGCAGAGAATTGAACACAATCATTTGCGTAGATGTCCCAAAGCATTTGCAACTTGTTCAAAGAAATGAGAAACTGCATTTTTTGATGTGCACAAGTGACACAATGATGTGAAGATTGAACAAGTAGTTTTGAGAATTTAAATTCTGATCTGAGAAATGTACCAAAGTGACTGAGAAAAACTGTTAACAACCCGTTGGTAGCCTGCACATTTTTAAAACCAACACTAGATGTCACTGTGTGATTGAAAGATCATCACCAGGAACTGAAGGCGAACAAGTAGTTTTGAGAATTTCAATTCTGATCTGAGAAATGTACCAAAGCGACTGAGAAAAACTGTAAACATTGGACATCCTCCTTCAACAATCTTTTAGTTTCAGAAAGATTGATTTGCATCTTCAAACACCATTTAAAATATAGACTGTGACTATTAATGTAGACAAATAGTTGTTTTTCGTTGTTTCTGATGTTCTTCTCCATTCTTGTGTACATACATACACAACTTTTTTTTTGACTGGCAGTCTGTGTGTGTGTGTGTGTGTGTGTGTGTGTGTGTGTGTATATATATATATATATATATATATATATATATATATATATATATACATACACACTGCCAGTCAAAAAAAAAGTTGCACACTGTAGTATTTCATTTGATCGCCGTGGCATCGTTTCGATAATCTTCTGCAATGTCACAGCATTTATTTCTGTCCACAGATGCCTGATCCACTCATTCACAATGTGATCCCCATGAATCCTGGCATCGTGATCTTACAACATGACCATGCCACCAGGGAAGAAAAACTCCATTGATGGAAAGACCTGGTCATTCAGTATATTCATTTTGTATTGGAAATGAAAGAGCCAATTTTGACTTCCTTTCTTTCGCAAAGTATATAATTTCCTTAAAGTCACAATAAAGACACAACAGAAAACATGTATGAAAGCTTTACCTATTTGTATGTCATATCAGTATTTAATATTAACCTTGCCCTGGTACATTTTACCCCATGTACTCTTTTCCATGCCTCCTGCCGGCCCTTACCTTACTAACTGCACCAACTGGGTAAGAATACGAGTATATGTTGGATGATTTGCAACACAATACATAAATTTATAGGCAACAATAAAACAAATTTTATTTGGTATTATTGAACAGTAACTACAGCAACATATACAGTACAAAGCAAGTTGTTTAAACAACACTGGACACAAAGAAAGCACAAATCTCTGTTTCTATAGAATTAAGGCACATTTTAAAGCCAAAAGTACCATTAGTTCTTATAAAAGCAACATCAGTCGATCATAGTTTTACAATATGTTAAAAGTTCAAGTAAAATGAGGTCTGAGCTTTAAGCTCTAAATTGATAAGGAATTGTAACATGTTCAGTGTTAAAATACTATCACACTTTAGTATTTTGTGGTCTAAAACACTGGCAATGTATATGCAGATATTTTTTCAGCTTTGCGTGGAGCCCATTTCATAAGTCAATAAATACAGTAATCTGTATAAACCATACGTTTGTATATATAAATATAAAAAAACAAAACAAGGATTGATACAGTTATAAATGATCACATTTAACCTCTCAGAAAACAAGATACTAGATGTAAAACTCATGACCGCAATAAGTTCAGTGCTACTAAAATAGCGTAATTTACGTTTGGATTTTGAACAGCAGTGTTTAACAGTAACATATTTACTGTCTATGTTGGACACTTGGTGTTACAAGCGTCACCTGACTTGAAAAGTCCATAGACACTGACCAGCGGGAACATGGAGATAGCACCGAGCATGGAGCCCAGCTGCACTACAGCTCCACACCACACAAGGGCGCTGTGGCCCTCATCCCTCAGAATCACTCCAATGATGACCTTCACGTAGGAAAGGGACAGGACAAAGAGGATCCAGGCCAGCACCTGTACCAGAGAAGAGGTCAATATTGTGCATGAAACGACATTCGGTCCTGGTGTACAGAAATAAATACGACTGCAAAGTGTCCTAGTCTGACCTCAACATGTTAACCGACTCAGTGGCTTTCAGTTCTATGCAGCATGAAGTAGTTGGAAAAGGAAGTTTTAAAATCCAAACAATCACTAAATCAGTTCATCGGGTATTTCATTCTCTCAGGTTGGTACTGCCACTTATTAACTCATTATTTAAACAATGTTTTTTTTCTCTCTCTCTTTGGTAGTGCTTCATGAATATCCTTCATTGTTTTATTCTGTGTTCTATTTTTAAAATGTCTGAAAGCAGTTTTGTTCACACTATTTTACTGTTCAGTACTTTGTGCTACACTAACACCCACCATTCAAACATATCCTAAAATATATTACTGTCAATATATCTCTCACTGCTCTGTGTTACATTATGCATTTGGAAATACAATCAAGGAAAAAAAAGTTATTTAAAAAAAGGGGGGAGCCCATTAACTTTTATAGCAGTTACATTGCAGCATATTGTTTGAATCAGGTCATACAGAACTGAGTTGACTTGACTTGATCCTAAAAGCTGCCAATCACAGTACACTCCCATATCAGAAGTCTTACAAGCAGTAAGTGAATTTGACAGGTGGTTGGTACATTCATTCTTTCATAAGGTGCAGTACTATTTACAAGATAAAGCACAACATGAAAAATGTGTCTTATGTGTAGAACTATATATGTATAAGAGGCTGAGTAAAATGTTTTAGATGAAAGAGTCTTACTATGACTACAGTTCCAGAAGTACTGTAGACCAGCAAAGGACAGGGACTCAGAGAAGCCATAGCCATGATGTAGGCTCCAAATCCAGTCCCAAACACGGTCAAGAAACCCATGAACAAAAGAGACCTGGAAACAAAGTCAATACATAGCTTAAAATTGAGCCTTTTCTGTTAGGTCGCACCAGTTGACATGAAAAACACTAATGTGGTACCTTAAATGTATTTACGTGTCATGCCATTTTTGACTGTCTTTCCATTGGAACAGACACAAAAATTTTTTGCAAGTGCATCTCATTAAATAATGACTGGGACTAGGGCTGGGCGATAAATCGATTTTATCGATTAATTCGACTTTGTATTTAATGTCGATTTGTTATAATGAAAATCGATTTTGTCATCAACATCCGTCACCAACGCCTTCCCGCTGGGCTCCCGTAGTTCAGAGTGCGCCCCCCTCCCCCCCGCGCTCGATACACAAACAACATGGCGGCGAGCGGTGCAGCTCTAAAGTAAAGACGCGTGTCCACTAGATGCTATTTTCCCGCACGGCAACGCACCGCATCTGAAAATCGCACGGACGGCGGGCGATCACTAGCGGACCACAACATGGTCACATGACAGTGCTAAGCAACAGCAGGCCGCTACGTGGTCACAGGACCGAGCTTTCAGCTGGACAGTCCTGCAGACAAGTCGGATGAACAGAGAGGCTCGGCTGCAAACTTTCCCTTTTATTTCAAACACGTCACCGAAAAGTATTTTTGAAAGCATTTGCGGCTAGAAATAATCTGTGCAGCAGCTGAATCTGTCCTCGTTTTAGGTCACCGACGCCGAGTTTAGAAGTTTGAGGTCAGTTTCATGATGTGTGGAATCTCTGCACGCCACATCCAATTTGCATAAAGTAGAAGTCAGTCTACTTTATGCAAATGAGCTGCGGCCCTTTCCAGGTAAACATACCGGATCGCAGCAGGAAACGCACCACAACATGACCAGCATGCGGCGCATTTCCAGCTGCAATCCGGTGTGTTTACCTGGAGAGAGCCGCAGCTCATTTGCATTAAGTAGACTGGACTCCGGTGTGAGGAGATTAGGTAGGGGGTAAAAAAAAAACGGATAAATCGTGAATCGGGATTTTTTGTGAAAAAAATTGGAGATTTTTTTTTAGGCCATATCGCCCAGCCCTAACTGGGACATTTCTCTCTCTCACCTTACAGGCACAAACATGGCAATGAAGCAGGCCACAGGGTTGGCAACAGCAGCCATGGTAGCAGCTAGATGGTAGGCCTTGTTCCCGTAAGGCAGACAGGAGTAGGACTGCACTGAGGGCAGCACTGCGTTGGTCAGAGCATTGACCCAAGCCAGTACAACGAAGATGAACATCACCTCCAAGCTGCTGTATGTCCCCCTCCCAAAAGAGCTCCTGGGTTCTCTCCTGACAGACTCCAGGGGGCTGATCATCGGCTTCTGCTCTGGTGTCTGGGCATGCAGAGACAATCCCTGTTCTCTCTTCTCACGTTCCAGATCCCCTCCAAAGTACCGGTCATTGTTTCTCTCCCGAGCGACTGCTGGGTGGTAGTTGAGTAGGATAAAGGCTACCAGGCACACGACCATCATGACACTGAGGAACACGAAGAAGACCTGGGCAGAGAATTTAGCCGGCTGGTAGACGGCGTCGAGCTTTCCACTGTCAACCATACTGGAATTGTTACTAGACAAAGTAGCATTTTGACAGTGGACGACACCAACACCTTGAATCAGAGCTACCAGCGCAGGCACCAGACCACTGAGGCCTTCACCTGCGAAATATGTGGTGAGATATTGTGAACGCAGCCTCATCATGAAAGGAAGGAAGGTAACAGATGAGGTGCAGTCCACCACAGACAGCAGGAAGCTTAACATCAGCAGAGGCACACTGTGCAAAGAACCCGCAACAGTCACTGTGTGCCTCCAGAAGAAAGCCAGCAGGAATGTAGCAACAATACCCAACCCCACAATGCAGTAGATGACCGGCCGCTCGTCCAGCGCCCCTGGGCGGAAGCGGTGCATCAGAGTGATGAAGAGAGGACCTATGTTGGCCATTTGGATGAGGACTGTGAGGTAGGAGGGAAGGTGCCATCTTTCTGGGATCTCAGGTACGATCAGGGGCAGCTCAACCCACATCCCGTTGATGGCCACCCAGGAGCCCATCCCGAACAGACACGCCAGCACATGAGTCAGCAGCGACATGATGGTGGAAGCAGGAATGAGGTAAAGAAGGCAATGTAGATGTATCAATCTGAAACATAATAACACAGGCAAGTTTTTGATTAGTGGAATTTGAAGAATCAGAATTTATTCTGATTTGTATAGCTCCGTTGTGAACAGTGTACCTCAGTGTCACGTCAGCCTATTCGTTTTATCCGATCTGTTACAATATTTCCATTTGCTGCGTTACTGCTTAGTCATGCACCAGTCATCCAACAAAAAATTTGCAATGTTTGCATTTGCGGTATTATTGCTTAGTCATGCACCAGTTATCTGATAATAATTTGATTATAGATTCTATTCTTCTTTCAGGGTGTTCTATTTGATAGGTTTCATATCCCAGACACTTGATTTTTATTTATCGCAAAAACAGTAACATTTAAATTAATTATTTTAAAGTTAAAACAGTGGCTAAAGCAGCTTCAACCCAAAAATATACCTACTGGACTTCTAGACTAAGATCTTGAAGCATCTTGAATATAGAGGGTCTACATGTTTACAATGCAGTGAGGCTGTTTACAGTGGTGCTTTGAGCTACATGTGAGCATGTAACTGCTCAACTCAATAATAGTAGCATGGTAATGTTTAGCAGGTACAAAGTTTATCATATTATGTGTAACATTTACTTATTGGCACAGCTATAGCATCAGTTTGGCAGGCATTTAGTCATAAAGTTTTGAACAGGTATTTAAGAAATTTCAATTTATTCTGAGGGCAACAATAATTGCTGTGCAACGTTTCAGAACAATCAATTTATGCATAAAAATGCAGTAAATACAAAGACATGGATGATTTGAAATCGGGACAGCAGATAAAGGAGACATACTTGAACACAATCAGTCATTTATTTTCAAAAAAATCTCAATAGATACTATATTTTTGTGTGTGAAAAAGTCTCAAATGCTGCTTTGCCACCACTGTTACAAATAAGTTCTTGTAGGTGTTTTGCCACCTGACTCTCAGCTTGCTAAAATTTTTGAGCATTCTTCTATGCAAAATTCTCTTAGTGGCAGATTGAGGGTTTTCTTGCATGCACTGCCCATTGCAAATCCTACCTCATAATTTCAATGGAATTCAATTCTTAGCTATGACAAGAGCTTTTCACAACCTTCCAGTTCTACTTTGAAGTCATTCCTTATTGGATTTGTTAATATGTTCTGGATCATTATCCTGTTGAAAGGTTTACATCTGATTCAGCTTTATCCTCAGATGCTCTCACATTATTCACTTACTAATATGATTCAGACTTCATAGTTGAATGAATTCAGTCAATTCAAAGACGCCCAATCCCCAAGGCAGCAAAGCAACCTCAAGCCATAACATTTCCACCATCATGCCTCATATTCAGTATGAGGTTCTTCTCCTACAAAGCTGTCCTTGGTCTGCAGCGGATATCTCTACTGCTGCTGTGGCCACACAACTCCAGCTTTTATTCATCGTTGGATGGCAAAAAAAAAATATTTTTCTTGGCACACTTCCCATGCATCTCAAATTTGTGTCTTTCTGATTTAAAGTACATGCACTTTGACACAAACAGCTGAGCTGCCTGAAGATCCTGTGAAAACATAAATGATTTGGGGTTCTTGGAGAATTCTTTTTACGTCAGATGGTCAGCTCTCGAGAGCAACTTGCTAGGGTGACCAATTCTTGACAAATTAGTAGTGGCTTTAATCCCTTGCCAGACACACAGGCATTTGGAAACTTTTTTTCTTTTTTTTTTGTCTGAAGGCCTCAGAGAGCTCTTTAAATTTTGGTATGATAGCACACTTCAAAAGCAAACACAAGAGCATTGTACGTGTCAGATGGGTTCAATCTGTCAGTACATAAAGATGTTCTTGTCACTGGCAACTAACTTGGAACCCCCAATCCTAATTTTAATGACTTGAAGGTTTCATGAATGAAAATGTCTTGTTTTTGTCTGTTTTTTTAATATCTTTTTTAAATTATGAGAATGACTGCAAAGTATATATTTGTGTCTTTTGTTTGAATATATCACTGTTAATAATGAGCACTATTTCAAAGAAGATCAAATGTTTCCTTGTTCAGATACCATATGGGAGAAAAGCCAACAATTTTAGTGGGAAATATGGAGAAATAGCAAATTAAATGACAATGACGAATCCTTGACCCTTACAGTTAGGGGATTCAGTAGGTTTGTTACACTGTGGGGAACATTTTGCTGGCATGACTTTTCCCTGTAAGAGGTAAAGGTCACTGCATAAGTTCTTCAGACTTTACTATATGACGACACACTTATATGGTGATGGGAGTCATCTCTTCCAGGGTGACAATGTCCCTATGGGTGCAAGGTGTCATTGAATGGTTTGATGAATGTGGAAGTGATATCAATCATAAGCTATGGCCTTCACATTGACCAGATCTTCTCACAGTTTAACATCAATGAGATAGTTTGTACCAACGTGCTCCACACCGCTCTCCACCACTATCACCAAAACACCCAACAAAGGAATACCTTTGGAAGAATGGTGTTACAGAAAGGTTTTTTTGTGTCGGTGTGCACCAAAGTGGAAAGAAAACAACTTAATTGCATTTTGCTTGAGTGTAAAAGCATGTGTATTCATGGGTTGGTATGACCTTCCGAGTCTCTGCCTTTCTGTACTTCCTTTTCCATCCCTCTCACGTGCTGCCTGGCAATGGATACCTGACCTTTCACACACTGACACACTGCTCCCATAAAAAGCCCCCTGCCCTTACGATATAAACAAACACATTAAAGGGATACGATTATTAAGCAGTGGAATCAAACCACATACTTATTTTGATGGCAAAGTAAATTAGGATGGTCTGTTGACTTTCAAAGGCACTGTGTCAAGTAAACTTCTCAGTGGCAAAAAAACTTTCTACATGATTGAAAAACATTAATTCCAAAGCTTTAGTTGTAGTCCGTTGATGAAAGAGATTTAGTTAATGTAGAAGTTGAGCGAAAATATACATCAAAACACAATAAGCATCTTGTATTGATGTCATAAAAATGAAATCAGTCATGTGAGACTAATATTGAGAAAACAGGAAGAATTAGTGACTGTGACGTCAGATTACCGGTCTAGAACGCCCTGATCCTCACGATCTAAAATCTACACTTGATCGACTTGGTATCATGTGGTCCCTTCGCATAATAAGAGAGGCAGATGGACTACAGCACAGAGCAGATGGAGTGAAAGATTTTAGGTTCTGGGTTTACGGATAGCCCAGCAAACCAACTAACCTTACTTCCTTTGTACATCAGTTCGATGCTGTTATAAGGTAACAGAATCCATCATCTTACCTCGTTGATAACACAAGAAGAGACGCCTCTCCTCTGACCTCCCTCTTTTGAAAAACCTTCACTCCATTGTAGCCACCGTTACATCTGCTGTTACATATGTGTGTGTGCGTGTACTCCCTCCCCCTACTTTTCTTAACCACGCACACACACCCAGGCTTATCTTCTGCTTCCGTGTCTGTGCTGCACTTGACAGGGCAGGAACTGCACAGGCGCACATGCCCTCTACCGTCATGACACTCCCATCGTCACTCCATTGAAGGGTGGTTTCGAAATCCACCAGCCATGTGCTCTCTGTGTTTCTGGGAGCTCAGCAATAGGATAAAAGAGGGGGAAGGGGGTGGACACAATGAGAATAACTCCTCCTTTTCCTGTTTCCTTCCCCCAATCAGCATACGACCTTGTGGTCTGCCCTGCTTTAAACACACAGGCAGCAGAGTGAGTGAGAGGATTGAGGAATGAAGCTGCTTTTGGCTTCACGCTCAATAGTTATATATTATAGCTAATAAACACCACAGCTGGAGTTTCCCTCACTTGTCTACTCCTGCCTCTCTTTATTTCTCATAGCTTCACTGTGCCAGCAGTTATCTTATACCAACCACCTTGTTGTGTGTAGGTCTGCATGGTTTCACAATTACAGCTGGTGTGAATACAATTAGTCAACTGACAAACCAGCCTGTCAAGTTCGACTAGTCAAACATGACATTGCAGTTTAGATTTTCAGTTTAAGTCGGCTTTAATGGTGGCGTGCCCAACATAAGATGGTATTTTTTTTAGTCAGAAGATGCCAAATGAGTGAGTCAGAGTTTTACATTTTCACTCAGACACATCTGACATATAGTCATTCAGTGAAGCAGTAGTTTCACCTCAGAGGTGTTACTCTAACTACAACTGTGACCTAAAAATATGCTGAAAATCAGCAGAGCTGCTCAGTAAAATGGATGTTGGGATGGAAACAGGTGGTTTGCTAGAGTTTTGTCCATAATGTAACAGTTACACAACCATCATTATTTTTCTTAGTAACTACTTTTCAATCTGATCTTTTATCCTTTTAGGAGCTCACACAGTCACACAGTAGTCAAAACTGTGTTTTTTCAAGGTCTTCAGCTGCAAGTTGGAGGTTGGCATTTCACTTTCAAGGCAAGACTGAGACTGTAGAAGCAATGATACAGTATCTCTTAAAAGTATTCACCAGTCTTGGAAAGTTCCCTCCATTTTTCCTTTTCAGCGTTGAATCATGGTCATTTTAATTAGGCTTTTTGACAAGATTTTACAAACAAATATTCTTTAATGTCAAAGTGAAAACTGATTTCTACAAAGTAACGTCAATTAATTAAAAACGTAAATTAGCAACTGCATTAAAATTCTCCCCCTTTAAAGTGACTTGCCTAATTGAACACAGGTGCAAACAGTTGATGCTAGAAGTTACAAAGTTAGTGAAATCATGTCAGTGCAGTGAATGTGTCTTGAATGCAGTATAGAGACACCTATATCTGCAAGGTCCATTCACTGGTAAATCAGTACTTCTGGCTATGACTACACCATAAGGACAAAAGAACACTTCAACAGTCAGGGGATGCAAAGACAATTCTAAAGTCACTGAATACCTCTTGGAGTACAGTTACAGCCATAATAAAGAAAAAGAAGCCGATGGTGGAGGCCACCAAGACACCCATGATTCCCTTGAAGACGTTGTAATCTTTAGCTGCGATGAGATGTGAGAAACTGTGCAACTGCTGCTTATTCTTCACCGGTCAAAGCTTTACGAAAAAGATGCAAAGAAAGCCACTGTTACAAAAAGCTCATGTTAAATCAGAAAACTTGAATCCTAAGGCCAGTAACCTCCTAAATTAATTAAATTCATTAATTAACTATCAGAGAATTACTGGACCAGCTCTTCATCTAATGGGTCCGGTTCCTGCAGCCCAGTGGGATTTCACCCAGGTGGGATCTGAGGAACGTTTAAGCTGGTATTCGAGGAAAATTCACCTAGCTGCTCACTGCTTTCATCCAAACGTCTAACCCGCTACCTCTGATAACTAATTTATCTGAGTAGCCACTTTTGAATGGTCAAATTAACTACCAGTCACATCTGTGGGAGACTCTGAGGGCACCTGACAAAAGGTTCTTTGATCTGATGAGATCAAAATTGAGCTTTTTGGCTAGCAGAGTAGAAGCTCTGTTTTGAGCAGTTTTGCAAAGAATCCGCAAAACCTCAGTGCTTTAACTGTGGCCAAAGGTGCATCTAGTGCATCTAGTAAATGCTGACTTGGGATGAAAACGTACGCAATCACTTATTTTACATTTAATATTTTGAATTAATGGATATTACTTTGTAGAAATCTGTTTTCACTTCACTTGAGTCTTTTTCTGTAAATTCTTTTTCAGAAAAAACAAATTAACCATAATTCAATGTTAAAAAAGCAACAAAGGGAGAAAACATCCAAGGGAGGTAAATGATTTTTTAAAACACTGCATGCAGTAGACACCTACAAAGCCGTCTATAAAGTTTTTTCAAGATTCTCCTCTTGTTCAACATGTTACAAACCTGTGACTGAAACTGACCTAATGTTGCCCTTATGCTACCACAAAATGACACACCTTCAAATCAATGAGAATCAAGTTGTTTAGCTAATGCAATGTAAGAAGATTGCCTAACAATATCAAATTTGTTAATGTGATTTGACAGGTGAACAGGCATCAGATTAGAGCACTTGCTGAAGTCCTGTTAAAAATGTGACCACTTCTTGGAAAATCTACTAAAACTTTGTTTAAAATTGTGCATTGTAAAATCATCGAACTCAAAACAAAAGCATCTGCACTTAATTCAGAATTTTAAAGTGAAATCTATTATTCGATCGTCATTCTAAATTACACAAGACATCACCTACCTGCTTGTGGGAAAGGGTGTCAGCTTTGAGAGGTTACACAAGTGCAGCGTTGCTCAGGGTTACTCTGCTCAGATGTGTAGCAGTGCAGTGGCCTTCTGATCTTACTCTCTGAGAGTGTGCATGCAGTGAGTTGAGGGCTTTGTACTTGTAGCCTGTAGTCTGGATCTCTGAATCTGTGTCATGTGACTGCGGAGGGCTGAGCTAGGGGTTCAGTTTGGTAACCAAAGTCCTTAGCAGTAAAAGTAGGTGGATGAAGGGAATGAGGACAGTGGGAGGAAAGAAAGGGGAGAGGAGGGATGAAGGAAAGGAGGCTTAAATGATGGGGTGATGAGAGGAGGAGAAGAGACAGATGAAATCCTACTTGGGCATGAAGGTACTTGGCCATTTGGGTATGCAAATGCAGACAGCCTAGCCAACCAGAAGATGACTTTGGACAGCTTTCTGAGTGGGTGTTTGGTCAGGGTCAGTCTGGCTTTTGTTCAGCACAAATTCCTGCTCAAATGAAAGACCCCCGTTGAGCACTAACTTCACTGGATGGCATTTCATTCGAGTGCCCTTGCACCCACCTTTGCACCAACTGGCACTACATGTTCCTTTCTAAGTCATAACAAAATTCTTGACAATGGCTTGGCTCATAATAATGGTATGAAGCAAATTACTTTTGATACAGTGAATGAAAATGATTCCTGGATGTGGGATTAAGGCAACTGTTGTGTTACTAATGACTTTAAATATCAATTAAATCTCTGTTCTTACCTGTCCCAGCAATGTTTCTCTAATTCCTACAAGAAAACAAGTTTTTCTCTCATTCTGTTTGGCTGGTTAAAAATCAGATTCCAGACTATGCTGCGTGTTTCCTCAATGGATCAGTCGCTAAAGCTGTGATCATATTCCCATACGAATGTACGCATTGACAGCTGTGGACACTGTGCATGTGACACTATGCATGCAAGATGTTGTTATACTCCTTTTCTAATGCACTGGAGTCTGCCTTGAGGATGTTGTACACATTGTGAGGGGATCTAAACCATTTTACACGTCTATTGTTCAGCTTAGATTTAATCTCCTCATTACATGACCTCTTTTCTCCGACTAACCTTGCCTAATCTAAAAAAATAAAAAATCCCTTCTAGTTAAATATGTGCTCATTATTGTGAGCCAAAGATACCAATGTCCAGTCACAGGATGTAAGTGTTGTTTGGAAAAACACTTGAGGACGGTGCATAGAGAGCACTCTGGTGACCTGGAGTTATGGCGAATATTTGTGTAGAAGCACAATACTCTGCTTTCTTTCTCCAAACTGCTGTGGCTCCGTGTTTAAACAAATATGTCTGTGTTTTTGGTACTGTGTGAACTATGCAAGTGAGTCTGAAAGAATCACTTGTTAGACATCAACAGGAGGGCAGAATGAGCTGGGGATCTGCAGATGAAATTTCTACCACTGAGAATCTATCATTAACCCTTTAGAACCCAGCGTAGCGCCGGCGCTACGTTTTGCATATTGATTTTTGATTGGCTGTAGATTTTAAACCAGATAAGATAGATCGATAATTCTTTTTGCATATAAAATCTGGGGAGTTACACTAACATTTCACACATTCACCAGGTCTCAGGGTGCTTTTTCGTTGCAGTGATGGGTTTGTAAAAATACACAATAAAGCGCACACAACAAAACTCTTTATAAACCAGACCACCGGTATTTGGAGGACTTCTTATGTTGAAATAAGCGTGATCACGTTGTGGCCATGACCTGTCACATGATTCTTATGTGTCCATACCCGAGAGGCTCCCGTCCCCATCAACAGGAAGTGACATTGTTGCCGAGAGTTGTAGTTTTTCAGCCGACAACTACAACTGTAGTTTTCGGCTGTAGCCTGCACAGATACGAGCTTTCACTCGTTTCAGTCCCACTTTTTTTTTTTTTTTTTTTTTTACAAAAACATTCAGACACACAGCCCACACACACACCAGACATCCACCACGGTCTGCGTATGGATCTGGTAATTGGATTTTCCGTTCTGAAACGGGTATTGAAAAACAAAAAATGAGTGGTTATTTGATTTTCGTTTTTAAATACAAAAGTTAAAATTGAAATACAAGGCGTTTTTCCTTTTCATGATCAAAAAGGGATATACGATTTTTTTAAATGCTTTGATTTTCGTTTTATATTTAGAATAACAAGAAAGTAAAATCAGTAAGAGAGAAACGAAGAAAGGTCCGTTTTTTCATTTTCTGAGACCGGAAGTGGTCATCAGCAAGTGTGGAGCCAAACAGAGTACAGTGCATAGACTGTACATACATTTTTTTTCATTTTTGTCATGAGTTTTCATGGTCAAAATGAGAGAGCAGGTGGCCGATCTTAAAATAAATCAATATTGATTTTTTAATAGAGCATTAAAGTTTTGCGAAGCCAGGGGGCGGGACTACTTGATTGACAGGCTGGTCTGGAATGATTGACAGGTCCTATGGAGGAGGCAGCAGAGACTCTGCTCTCCTCGTTTGGATTAATTCTGATATAATAACTGTTGGTTTATTTATCGGTGGAGCAGCAGAACATTTTCCACAGACAGTTTCTATGCCCGTTGGCTTGTTTTAACCAGTTTTCCACCTTTGGCTGATTCTACCAGCAGACACTGAAAGAACTCTGATAGTTCGGTAAGTAAATGTTTATTTTCGTATCGGTGCTGTTTTTAATGCACTTTATATGCAGCTTTAGTGTCGGATGTAATGTGTGCCATGCACTCCAGATGTTGGTGGAGTTTGTTTCAGTGTGTGTTGACCAGAGAAGAAAGTTAGCATAGTAAATATTAGCTTTAATGTTAGGGATGCTAACCGAGCTAGCTGCTCAGTCGTAGCCTGTTTAAAGCTAACGTAGCATCAAGCTAATGTGTTGAGTTTCATGTAAACAGCTGAAGTGTGTTGTGTTCCTGTAATGTGGTTCATTAAGTTCATAAAACTGTGGCTGGTTGACATTAATGTAACGTTCAGGAAACTTAAATGTGATGAAAACAGTAACGTTAATGTTCTAGTTGTCAGTAATCAGCTTTAATTTGACACTAAAACAGACTGATAGTTTTAAATGACATCAGTTTCATTAATTTGTTGAAAATTGTCTCATTTGTTGTTGTGATGTTGCTGCTGATTCATTAAAAGCAGATGATCAGTGTTGAAGATACGTTTAGTTCTAGTATCAGAAGTACAAGAAGGAAAATGGAAGTTTAGTTCTACTACATCAAAGATTTCAGGATTAAAATGACTAAATGAGTCTTTATGCCTCAAACTTTATTTTTGCAATAAAGAAATAATGAAATAATCACAGATAATGAAAATATAAATAGCAGAGAAAATCCTGAGAGAATAATTTCCTGAAAAGTCTGTAAAGGAAAAGCAGCTTTTTTATCGTGAAAGATCAGAATCAGCTCCAACATCTGCATCTGACAGCATCAAGTCAACCAGAAAGAAAAGAAAAAAGAAAATGACTTCTTTCTGATCACATCTGTTCTGCTGCTCACAGTCTGCTGCTGCTCACATTCTTCATATTTATAGTCCACTTTTAAAAGTTCAGCAGACAGGTGCTCTGCTTTGGAGTGTGACGATGTCGTCGGTGATGTGGAGAGTTAAGTTTCTGTTTCACCCACAGCGTGCTTTAGGGCAGCCGGGTCGAACTTGATGTTTGAAATACTGACCGACAGCTCAGATCTAACTGTCTGTAGTTCCGCTTTGATAGGTGTTAAACTTTCACTCAAAGCCGCCAGGAGCTGGGTCTTTAAAATAACCGCTGTCTCGTTACAGAGTGAAAGTAGCAATTCCTCCTTAAGGTCAGAGATTGCAGCATCTGAGGGCCTCTTCAAAAGAAGATGTAGTTGATGAAGGTGTTCTGGAGCAGAACCAGAAAGACCACGACCAAGCAGCCTTGAGATCTTAGGCAGCGTCTCCCTCGGGTGGGTGTCAACAGTGTTCACGGTCAGGTCTGTGGTAATCCTGTCAAAAAACTAAACAGAAAAAAATCTAGATTATAAATCAACATGTAACCAAAGCACTCTGTGTATAACGCCATAGTATAGGATGTAGTTCAGAAAATGTCAAAGTATAGTATACTTTTCAAGAATAACATAGTATGGCCTGTAGTTCATAGTATAGCATGTCGGCAAAAAAACCCAACTGATTATTATGTGGTTCAAAAAGTGCAAAATGATAGGATGTTGCCTAAAATTGTCATGTATGATATGTGGTTCAAAAAATGTCATAGTGCAGTATATTGTCAAAATAGTATGTTTGTCAAGAAAAAATGCCATGGAATAATATTTCATTGCACAAGTAAAAGTATAGTAATTTTTAAAACTGTTCAAATTAGGGCTGGGCGATATGGCCTAAAAAAAAAATCTCAGATTTTTTCACAAAAAGTCCCGATTCACGATTTATCCGATTTTTTTTTACCCCCTACCTAATCTCGTCACGCTGGAGTCCAGTCTACTTAATGCAAATGAGCTGCGGCTCTCTCCAGGTAAACACACCGGATTGCAGCTGGAAATGCGCCGCATGTGGCATGCTGGTCCTGTTGTGGTGCGTTTCCCGCTGCGATCCGGTATGTTTACCTGGAAAGGGCCGCAGCTCATTTGCATAAAGTAGACTGGACTTCTACTTTATGCAAATTGGATGCGGCATGCAGAGATTCCACGCGTTAAACTGTCCTCAAACTTCTAAACTAGGCGTCGGTGACCTAAAACGAGTGCTGATTCAGCTGCTGCACAGATTATTTCTAGCTGCAAATGCTTTCAAAAATACTTTTCGGTGACGTGTTTTTGAAATAAAAGGGAAAGTTTGCGGCCGAGCCGCTGTGTTTATCCGACTTGTCTGCCGGACTGTCCAGCTGAAAGCTCGGTCCTGTGACCACGTAGCGGCCTGCTGTTGCTCAGCGCTGTCATGTGACCATGTTGTGGTCCACTAGTGATCGCCCGCCGTCCGTGTGATTTTCAGATGCGGTGCGTTGCCATGCAGGAAAATAGCATCTAGTGGACTCTAGTGCCTTTCGATCTGCGCCGCTCGCCGCCATGTTGTTTGTGTATCAAGCGTTGGGGGGGAGGGGGGCGCGCTCTGAACTACGGGAGCTCAGCGGGAAGGCATTGGTGGCGGATGTTGATGAGAAAATCGATTTTCATTATAACAAATCGACATTAAATACAAAGTCGAATTAATCAATAAAATCGATTTATCGCCCAGCCCAAGTTCAAATTCTTATATGTTGCTAAAAAACAAAAAAAACTAAAACAAAAAAAGTCATAGTAATATGTAAATTTAAAAAGCCTGTAGTATAGAGTGTCGCCCAACAAACGTCATAGTATAGCATGTCGCTCTAAAAATGTCATAGTACAGCATGTCGCTCTAAAAATGTCATAGTATAGCATGTCACCCAAAAAAGTCATAGTTTAGCATGTCGCTCTAAAAACGTCATAGTATAGCATGTCGCTCTAAAAATGTCATAGTATAGCATGTTGCTCTAAAAACGTCATAGTATAGCATGTTGCTCTAAAAACGTCATAGTATAGCATGTTGCTCTAAAAACGTCATAGTATAGCATGTCGCTCTAAAAACGTCATAGTACAGCATGTTTTACTTTTTTAAATACATTTTGGACAACATCCTAAACTGTGACGTTTTAGTGACATTTTGGATGACATACTAAACTATGACGTTTTTTTCAGATTTTGGACCACATACTAAACTATGACATTTTTGACACATTTTGGACGACATACTAAACTATGATTTTTTTTTTTTTTAAATTTTGGACGACATACTAAACTATGATGTTGTAGTGACATTTTGGACAACATACTAAACTATGACATTGTTGTGACATTTTGGACGACATGCTAAACTATGACATTTTTGTGACACTTTGGACGGTATCATAAACTATGACATTTTTTACACAATTTTGACAACATACGAAACTATGACGTTTTAGTGACATTTCGGACGACATACTAAACTGACGTTTTAGTGACATTTTAGACGGCATACTAACCTATGACGTTTTAATTACATTTCGGATGACATACTAAACTATGACGTTGTAGTGACATTTTGGACGACATACTAAACTATGATGTTTTTACCCCATTTTGGATGACATACTAAACTATGATGTTGTAGTGACATTTTGGACAACATACTAAACTATGACATTGTGACATTTTGGACGACATACTAAACTATGACATTTTTGTGACACTTTGGACGACATACTATACTATGACATTTTTTACACAATTTTGACAGCATACGAAACTATGACATTTTAGTGACATTTCGGACGACATACTAAACTATGACGTTTTTGTCATATTTTGGACGACGTACTAAACTATGATGTTTTTACCCCATTTTGGATGACATACTAAACTGTGACATTTTTGTGCCATTTTGGACGACATACTAAACTATGACATTTTTGTGACATTTTGGATGACATACTAAACTATGACGTTTTTGTGACATTTTGGATGACACTAAACTGCCGTTTTAGTGGCATTTTGGACGACATACTATGTGGTTTTTACCACATTTTGGACGACATACTAAAGTATGACGTTTTTGTGCCATTTTGGACGACATAGTATAGTAAGGCGTTTTTTTTGCGACAAAATTCATGATGATTTTTTTTCAAAGAAAACCTTTCTGGAGTGTTTTTCACGGCCTCCTTTACATTATTTCATCATATGGCACGTTTTGACAACATGTTTGAAAAATACCATTTTTTTTCGACATAGTATAGTAAGGCGTTTTTTTTGCGACAAAATTCATGATGATTTTTTTTCAAAGAAAACCTTTCTGGAGTGTTTTTCACGGCCTCCTTTACATTATTTCATCATATGGCACGTTTTGACAACATGTTTGAAAAATACCATTTTTTTTCGACATAGTATAGTAAGGCGTTTTTTTTTGCGCCAAAATTCATGATGATTTTTTTTTTCAAAGAAAACCTTTCCGGAGTGTTTTTCACGGCCTCCTTTACATTATTTCATCATATGGCACGTTTTGACAACATGTTTGAAAAATACCATTTTTTTTCGACATAGTATAGTAAGGCGTTTTTTTTTGCGCCAAAATTCATGATGATTTTTTTTTTCAAAGAAAACCTTTCTGGAGTGTTTTTCACGGCCTCCTTTACATTATTTCATCATATGGCACGTTTTGACAACATGTTTGAAAAATACCATTTTTTTTCGACATAGTATAGTAAGGCGTTTTTTTTGCGCCAAAATTCATGATGATTTTTTTTTCAAAGAAAACCTTTCTGGAGTGTTTTTCACGGCCTCCTTTACATTATTTCATCATATGGCACGTTTTGACAACATGTTTGAAAAATACCATTTTTTTCGACATAGTATAGTAAGGCATTTTTTTTTGCGCCAAAATTCATGATGATTTTTTTTTCAAAGAAAACCTTTCTGGAGTGTTTTTCACGGCCTCCTTTACATTATTTCATCATATGGCACGTTTTGACAACATGTTTGAAAAATACCATTTTTTTTCGACATAGTATAGTAAGGCGTTTTTTTTGCGCCAAAATTCATGATGATTTTTTTTTCAAAGAAAACCTTTCTGGAGTGTTTTTCACGGCCTCCTTTACATTATTTCATCATATGGCACGTTTTGACAACATGTTTGAAAAATACCATTTTTTTTCGACATAGTATAGTAAGGCGTTTTTTTTTGCGCCAAAATTCATGATGATTTTTTTTTCAAAGAAAACCTTTCTGGAGTGTTTTTCACGGCCTCCTTTACATTATTTCATCATATGGCACGTTTTGACAACATGTTTGAAAAATACCATTTTTTTTCGACATAGTATAGTAAGGCGTTTTTTTTGCGCCAAAATTCATGATGATTTTTTTTTCAAAGAAAACCTTTCTGGAGTGTTTTTCACGGCCTCCTTTACATTATTTCATCATATGGCACGTTTTGACAACATGTTTGAAAAAT